>NC_056734.1:673708241-673835741 GCF_019279795.1 Protopterus annectens | reverse complement strand
GATATATATATATAAGTACAGAGATTGTGTGTAGGCTTTCCCCCCTGCAAAAAACAAAAAAGGAAGTTTTTGCCCTTTGGCTTTTGGACATTTTTCCATCCTGTTGAAGTGTTAACTTTTAGGAAGTCAATGTTTCATAGCAGAATGTTAGAAAACAGCATTTGCTATCAAGGGGCTTATTGCATGGTATACAGCGAACTGACATGTAATAACAATAAAAAAGGAATAAACATATTAGGCTATTTTAGCAGTATAAACAAGTAAGTTAATATAATATTTACCACAACAGCAAGCATTAAAAAGTGGAAAATTAACAATTACATATTTAAGTTAGTGAATAGAAGAAGTTCTGAAACATAATGATGGTGCAAATAAAATTAATCAGTTTTTCCAAAAAAGAGACTACAATTTTCTTCTGAGTGTTTGTGCCCGTTTATACAAAAATGACTGTGAGTGTTTTAAAGAAAAATATGATCAGTTAGGTAAAAGTAAATGAAACTATTTGGCATATTAAAAATCTAGCTATGTGAAAATATTTAAACAGCTGATGAGTACTTAAAATAAAAATGGGTATGCACGTCTTCAAAGCGAGTATTGACATTATAAAGATGGAAGTGATTTGTGGAGAGGTGTGTAGTAGCACAACAGTATTACTCAAATAATTTGATCTGAGTTCTTTCGAAAATTACATTCAGAATTATTACTGTGCTGCATGAAACTAAATCGCCTTAAACTGTAATTCATATTCCTAAGAACTGCCTATCGATCTGTGGATGGGCAGCATACCAACGTGTATACCATGTAGCACAGGTATGTAGACAGTATCACCCAGACACTCAGCTAGACACACACACACACACATACACACACACACACACACACACACACACACACACACACACACACACACACACACACACACACACACAGACACGCACACACACATGGGCACACGCATGCACGCACGCACACTCCCCTGCATAAACATTGTTAAACCTACACCCACACACAGCCAGTTTGTTGATTTATTTATTATTTGTTAAGCAGCAGTCTGAGTAGTTGTCATTCCTTAGTATGCAATAGTTGGTTTGATAGTTGTCTGACAAGACCTGTGGCATTCTGTTCTGTATGCCATCTGATGGGTCTGTAATGTAACTCTATACCTATTCAGTACCTCTCTGAATGGAGTAGTGACTTGTTGAGGGAGCCCCACTGTAGCTGTGACATTTAACACTGCACATTACTGTAAAGTCGAGGTACTACACACACAACACATACACACACACGTGCAGACACACACACACACACACACACACACACACACACACACACACACACACACACACGCACAAATAATGCTATCAGTAAGAAATTGCGAACCTGATTGCTTATAGACAATTTGGAGACTGTCAGGATCATGATTGCCTTCCATGTCTAGCACCAGTGACAGGCACACATGCACTCATACATGCACACTCATATCAGTTGACAGTCTATAAGTTATACCCCTGCATACATAAACACACACACACACACACACACACACACACACACACACACACACAGACACACACACACACACACAGACACACGCACACACAAATAATGCTATCAGTAATAAATTGCGAACCTGATTGCTTATAGACAATTTGGAAACTGTCAGGATCATGATTGCCTTCCATGTCTAGCACCAGTGACAGGCACACATGCACTCATACATGCACACTCATATCAGTTGACAGTCTATAAGTTATACCCCTGCATACATAAACACACACACACACACACACACACACACACACACACACACACACACACAAATAATGCTATCAGTAATTGCAAACCAGATTGCTTATAGACAATTTGGAGGTCATGCCCATTAACTGCCATATTTGCATGTAGCTGTGTAACCCTGAGCAGCAGATGTACAGTGGGTCATTTTGCACGTATAACATTTTGCAACTGAAAAAACTGGAGTGAATGTAGAGATGCTTTACAAGATAAATCAAAGCTATAAAACATCTACCTTTCAGGGAAAGATTAATAAATCTTGCTAACCATTCTATTAGGGAAGATATTATTTTGATTTAGAGGTGCCTGAGAGATGAGGTAGTTGCAGCAACCTTGTCTGTATCATTTTCAACATATAACTTAAATATAATGAATAAATAACCTTCTGGCATATCTCCTGTCATATAAAACTGTTAGCTAAGTTCTATTTTTCATTTTAGGGCCAGGAAATTTGAATACTTTACCTCTCCATGTAAGAAACTTGGTTACTCTTCCAGTTTTCAAAAAAGGATTAGACTCTTGGATTGATTTCTGGCAAATTCTTAAATTAGCCTGTATTAGGCTATGAATTTGTGTCAAATATTTTGAGCATTGATCATTGAATAATGAACATTCTGCAGTAGTTCTTGGATTGTATCCTGGCCCTTGCACACACCAGTACCTCGAATTGGAAGTCAAATTTTGTCACCATATTATGAGAGGTCCACAACCTATTTTGCATACCAAGAGTCCTTAGGGCAGTGGATACCACACATATTGCAATAAGCAAACCACAAACTGATGATGCAACAGCCTACCTCAATATGCATGGGTGCTACTCTGCAAATTGTAAGGTAGTGTGTGATCATTTAGGCTACATTATCACTGTGTACCTGCTATCCATGTTATAATCATGACACCAATATTTGGTAAGCCAGTGCTCTGTACCAACTTTCAAGGCTGGACAAATAACAAAATGGTATTTATTAGACAATGCCGGATATTCACTTAAACCTTGGCTGTTAATTCCAATAAGATCTCCACAGAAGCCTGCACAGGGAGGCTTACATCCATGAAATACTGCCATCATTGTACATAGAAAATCATAAATTATGATGAAATTGAAGTTATTTTTTCATCTGGACAGCTATGATGTCATCCTCAGGTATAGCCTTGTTTATGACCTGCTGCATCCTACATGATATGATGTAGAATAACTTGCAACTCTGTTCTAAATATGTGAGTCATGGGTATAGTTTAGAAGCTGACCAGCCAGTAGCAGCAACAGCAGCATCCTCATATCATAGCTCCAACAGGCATGACATATAAATGCAAGTTGTTGTCATTTCCCAAGTGTTTGCATGAAGATAGGTGGCAAACATGTAAGCAAAGAACACATAATACATTGATAAGTATAAAACCCTACACAGAGCTATAAATGTTATGTAAAAAAAAAAACTGTAAAAATGTTGCCACGGGATCAAAGAATGAACATCCTCATCATTTCCATTGCCAACAACACGTCTCATGAGTTCAAAACAGCCACATCCAGCTGAAGGTCAGAACCATACTGTTACACATGGAAGTGAGTGCAACAGTTAGACCTTCCCTAGCCCGAGATAGAGGAGGAATGCCAATGATGGATACCACCAGCCTTACCATGACCATATCCCCCAGGGGGTGCTGTAAGGCTGGGTCTACTCTTTTTTGCCATCTACTTCTCTGAAGTCAAGATCAACATCAAGGGCCTCTGTCTGACCAAGTTTGCTGATAATTACAAAGTAGGGGCATTCATAGAATCCCCCCAAGATTCAAATATCCACCAACAAGGGCTGACTCAGACAAATAACTGGTGTTAGAGCCATGGTCTGAAACTCACCACCAAGAAATGCATAATATGATCCTTTAGGAAATCATACACCCCTGGAAACTACTTCATTGATAACACATACCTAAGAACAGATCCAGGGATTTTGGGACACATGTAGACAGTAACCTATCCTTCAACTATTATGTGTTTAAGGCAGTAAGGAATTCATTCTATGTTGTAAAACTTACAAGCAAAGGTATGGCATCTAGGTCCAAGGATGTCATTGTTCCACTGTGTTTGGCATTCATCAGACATTTCATTGAATACATTGTCCCCTTCAGTATGTAACTGACTAAACACTTGCAACAGCTAGATCAGTTTGGTTGTTCCTTAATCTCAAGAGAAATGTTTTCACTTTCTGTCTCTGTACTTTTATTAAAGTTTCTTCTGGTTGGACCTCAGGTAGAGAATTCCTATTTTTTTCTGTAAAAACTTCAGCCTGTAAACCCTCTGCATTATTCTCTGTCTCCTTCCATTGCTCTGACACATCTAGTTCTGTTTTTCCTCTCTGCTTAATCTTATAATCTACAGCATTATTTTCTCTATAACCTCAAATGGTCCGTACCATCTATTCAGAAATGTATTTTCTGTAGAGTGTACTAATACTAGCACTTGTCTCCAGGGTTATATTCTGTAAGATGTACATCCTTTTTATACACTGCTCTGTTGCAACTCTTAGGCTCTCTGCTTATGCTCCTTTACTATAGACATTACTAGTTATAGTATATGTAGGCATTACTAGGTTTACTGTATTCTGCAGGCTAGCACAGTGTTTTGTCAGACTGTTGAAGAGTATCTCTTCCTCAGCCTCTTCTCAAGTTTCCTTGGCAATAACAAGGAGTCTTTGTTGTGCCCTCATGCAGAATTTCAAGTAGATTAAAACTTGTTGAGGCTTGCGGTACCTGTCTTCTTTTCAAAAATTAAGTAGGGTACTTATTGGTTCAATTTGTTTGTATTTTTATTTACTTGTTTTTGATTAATTTGTATTTTAGAATAGTAACTGGTCCCAATTCTTCCCGTCTGTATTCACAACTTTCCTTAACACGGATTCTAGTGTTTATTAAATCTTCCTACTAACCCATTAGTCTGCTTGTGGTAGACTGATGTCCACACTTGTTTAACTTTAAAGCTGTTACATAAATGGGGCAATATTTGTGACATACGTGGAATACCATGATAGGCTACTATCTCTTAAAGAATGCCTACTTTGGAAAATGACAATGGCAGCTCACTACTTAGCAGTTTGACTTTTTTTCCCACATCAGTTGCAAATTAACATTTACTTGCTGACTTTGGTTTCACTGAAGATTCTCTCTTACCTTTAAAAATGGACAATTTATTTTAGACAGTGATTCATTTCATAAATTAATAAATATTCTACTAGAGGTACTAACTTAGAGTTCATGTGATGACTTTGTAACACCCATTTGTTATTTACTTGGTAATGCTGTCTATCTCTAAAATAATTATCATTTCCTTTACTGTTAACATGAGGCTCAAGCCAAGGTTTTGGCATGTGTTTTAGGTCAAATGCCTCCACACTTACTGGTTTACTGGTTGGAAGTCAAGTTATAAAATTGTATTATCTGCACTTCATGAGTTGTACCAGGCCTGACTAAAAGTTGCTTCTTAAGCTTCTCATAGTCCTTGCAGTTAGTTTCTTCCATATGTATGTATGTATGTATGTATGTATGTCTGTCTTAAGCATTCTTCAGGGCAGGCGGAATGCCAAAGTGCTTGCCCAGTCTGCTCATTTCCAGGTTTCTGAGGTATCATAGTGTTCAAAAGCCACCTATTAAGAATCCAAATAATCCTCACTGTCTAGTTTCTTCAGCGGTAGTTCAGTCTTGGGATTAGTGGCAGTATTGACTAACATAATAAATTGTTGTTGAAGCTGTAACAGTTCCTGGTCATTTCCCACCTGTGAATCCACAATGCTCCTTAAGAATTCCTCCATGGCTGCCATCGTGCATGAAACACCATAGGCATAGTTCTATGGGGAGATTACTGGTCCAATTAGGTTTGTGCATGATCAGACAGATACTACAAGAAACAAAAGTTTGATGAGTCAGGTTGCTCACTGATGCCACCAGTGTAAGATTTCTAAATGTACGGAATGCATAATCAGTACCTTTAAAATGAGAGTGGAAAACAAGCTTACATTTAATTTAATTTAATTTAGTTTATTATTTGTTAACCGGGAAAGTCCGACTAGGAACCAAGCCAATTTTCAGCAGAAGCCCGGGGAGAAATGCTCCACACACATCTTTGTAACTCAGTCCAGAAAAGTTCACTAGTCCATAAATGTTCTCTCAAGTTATAGACAAGCCTCTTTCCTACAGTATTTCCAGCTGTTACTTCAGGTACATCAGGAGAATAGTCCCAGCTGATAAGATCTGAATTTGGGGTCTACTTCACGATGTCGAAAGCCGACAATATCGAAGCTGATATTGTCGGCACCGCAACATCAAAAGCACAGAACATTGTGCAGGTAAACGGAAATCTCTCTAGGGGGAGATTTCCATTTAGCTCAATGTAGTGCGGTCTCGGAGTTGGAATATTTAAGTAGGGGAGATGTGGGAGGGCAAGCCCCCCTGCCTACGCTAGTTAGTTTTTATTTTTGTTTTTTTTAAAATGTTATTCGATGTTTTACTACATCGATCACTAGAGGTCGACCTTTAGTGATTCGATGTAGAAAGATTTCGATAACATGATATAGATGCTGGATTTGTAGTATTGTTCCATGCTACAGGCCTCTCTTTGAGAACTTAGGTTTAGTCCAATGTAAAACAAACAACTACAGCAACTGTTATCGCCCATGCTTTGCTTTAGGCTTTACTACTAGGCCTGATTTCTCAGTTCCCAAACTTCAAGGCTTTTCTCCAAGGCCTCTCTATTGGTCCTAAAATCAAGCACAGTCCTCCAATAGTACTTCTGAGATTATACTTGACTGGGCCCTCCCTCAGTCCATGCCTCAAGGTCTTCTATTCAGCATACACATTGCCCCCTAGTGAGGAACTAGCATTCTAACTTTGCCTTTCTAGGCTGAGGAAATGTCTCTGATTGGCTGCTGACAAGCTATTTGACAGTACTGGTAGAATATCCACACTTTGCATAGTTAAAGAGATAAACTTTTTTTTCAAACTCATTACAAGTACATGCTAATATACAATATTTAATACAGTCAAAAGGCTCAAGATATTTAATGTGGTATAACAAATAAGCATTTGTTATACACAACCTCATATACTGAAGTAAATATGCCATTGGTGTGTACTCATATACAGCAATTTACATGCCATATATGACTGGCAGATTTGATGTCCAGGATTGCTGCAATGCTGTACAGCCACATGTCTTGCATTTTTACCATATTACTAGCCAACATGGTAACTACCAACAGCGTGAGCATAACAGCATATGGGTCCATGGAGGCATCACTCTTTTTGAATCATGTGCTGCCATACTGTGACACTTTATCTGGTGAAGAACCATACCAGATAGGTCTACTGGAGTGGATATGTGGGATCACATAGGATGGTAGTTAACTAGAAACACAGGTATTTTACAGTCAGTGGAGCAATGTTTTCATTGGTGGAATAACATGGCATACCACAATCCTAATGCCCTCCAAGAAATAGTGAGACAGGAACAGATGCATTACATAGCTCTACCTGATACCATATTATGCATTGCTTATACATTGCTGTAATCATGCATAAACTATCAATAACAAACTACAGTTCCAATGACCACAAGTGAAGATCAACATAAGGCCAGTGAAGAGGCCTACATGGAGTGAAAGGAGTCACCAACATAGGTCTTACACATAATATATACAAGACAGTGTGACAGAGTGCCACTGCTGGAGTATTTTGGGCACAGGTACTGTACTCAGATGCTTGCATATGTTGTGTGCCTCATGGCATGACTTAGTAGCTATAGAATGGGTGGCATTGCTCTGGCAGCACTGAGCTGTCACATGTTTGCTGCATGTGTGTGTGTGTGTGTGTGTGTGTGTGTGTGTGTGTGTGTGTGTGTGTGTGTGTGTGTGTGTGTGTGTGTATGTGTGTGTGTGTGTGTGTGTGTGTATGTAATCATACCTTTGCATGAGTGCATGCTGATATCATATCTATATATATATATATATATATATATATATATATATATATATATATATATATGTATATATATATATATATATATATATATATATATATATATATATATACATATACATATACATATATATATGGATCCATATCAGATCCATGATAGAACACTTACCCGATGACCAAATCACCGACACAACACATCACCGGCAAAGGTAAGTATAACTACTGCGGAATGGAATGTATTCCCATTTCCGCAATAAAATAAAAAAACAAAAAGAAATATGTATATAGCAGGGGGGTAAGCCCCCCTGCACCCCCATGTGGGGGGCTGAGCCCCCCGCACCCCCCTACTTAAATATGCTAACTCCGAGATTGCACCACATTGTCAAAATCGGAATACATCCCATTCTGCATTACTTATACTTACCATTGTCAGAGATCTGCTCTGTCAGCGATGTGGTTTCGGTGATCTGGTCGTCGGTTAAGTGTTCTTTCGTGGAACTGATAGGTTCCCATATGTATATACATATATATATATATATATATATATATATATATATATATATGTGTGTGTGTGTGTGTGTGTGTGTGTGTGTGTCTACAGATATATATAAAGACAGAGATGATAATGCCTGATGTCATGGGCAGCTGATTTGAATGGATGGATTGGTACGTGGAAAGCTTGCTTTACTTTTGTGCAGTTAATATTCTATAGTAGTATAAATCAAGATATTTTACCTTGCAGGTCATGCTGGCATGCTGATCTGTATATGTACATATGTTATTCCATTACTTCTTTCCAGAACATTCCACAGCAAGATGCAGTTGACAGTCCTGTCAAGAGTGCATATAGTGAGTGCCCACCTGGTGGTCAAGACAGTTCTGCATCAGCTGTTGTGATATGAGGACCTCCTGACAACCATTCACTCTAACATATGGTATATGTATGTTGCCATATGTTTGGTCAGCCAGGACATCTAATGTGCCTAATATCCTGAGGGAGCAAAAATACCGAACAGTGGCAGGATCTTTTTACTGCACTGACACCACAATATCATGGCAACAATAACTGTTGACCAGGCTGCAATGTCTGCTTACCACTGTCCTACTATGAGTGTACATGCCAGCAGCTGGGCCACACAGCCCATTGCCCACCCCCCAGAATGCAAAGTGCTGCCCATCATAGGCACCATTGTCCTACCTATGTGGCCCAGTGGAAGATTGTCCTGTGCTACCACAGTCACAAACCTGTGACAGGGCACCAGACTGCAGCATCTCTTAGGCTAATCACACACCAGTAGTAGTGGCATTGATGGATGGAGAAGGTATGACTGCTCCCAAGGCACACATGGCGAGCCAGATATCAATCTATCTGCACACAGAGACACATATCTATCTATCTATCTATCTATCTATCTATCTATCTATCTATCTATCTATCTATCTATCTATCTATCTATCCGTGTGTCGGTTCCCTTTGGAATCTCGAAAAACTGAAATGTCGAATTTCAGAATTTCGAGACCAAATTGTTGAATCTGCAGTTGTGCAAAACTGCAGAATATCGAAACCGGAAATGTCGAACACACAGTACTGATGGTGCGTTAGGTAAGTGTTATGTTTTTTAAGAGTTTTGGGGAGGGTTTGTGTGTATGTGAGGGTGTTGGGGAGTGTTAGGTGTGGGTTAGGGTAGGTAGGTAAGTGTGTGAGTGTGTCAGTGTTGAGAATGGTGGTGTTTGTATGTATGTGATGTGTGTTTGTGCAAGGGGGGTGTAAAATGTGTGGTGGTGGGTTTTCAGTCTTTCGGTATTTAGTGCGGCCTCAGAGTTATTATATATAAGTAGCGGGGATGTGGGAGGTGCAGGGCCTTGCCTCCTTGCTTATGGGAAGGGTAGGTGTCTGTATCTGTTTTGTTGTGTTTGTGTGTGTTGTTTTGCTTTTTTGTAGTGTTGGGACATAGGTGCTGTTGTGTTTGTATGTGTGGTGTAGTATTTTGTTTGCATTCACGGTTTTGAATTTCGTGGTTTTGGTTTTCGGGTTTCTGAGTTTTCGACTTTAAAGACTTGAGATACTGAAATTCGATATTTCAGAATTTTGAGATTATAAAGTGAATCTATATATATATATATATATATATATATATATATATATATATATATATATATATATATATATATGTACACATACAATTCCGGACTGTGGTATAGTTTCCTGTGTTGCCCATATCCTTACTTGGATAGGAGGAAGCTTCTCTGTTCACCAGTGAGAGTGGGGAGCTTTGAGCAGCCTATCTGTCCCTGGAGGAGTGGTCTCAGCCCAGAAACTAGTAGCTTATTGGCCGCTCTGGGTCAATTCCTATCTCTTTCAGTTTCCCTGCTTTAGAACCCGCATTTGTGCGGTTTTGCATGATTTTGTGCATAGCGCAGCATCGGGCAGTGCCGCTTAAACAGGTTTAAACTATTCCCAGTCTGCTCTTCACTTTTTCCCTTAGAACTGTTCTAAATCTCAAAGTAAGCACTCTATTTTCATTCTAAAGCCCTGCAGTTGCTCGTATAAGTAATCTTATAAGTAAGCACTAATAAACTAAAGCACTACACCCTCTTATACTCCCTTTAAGTATTTGGCTCCCTATTGGTCCTTTTTGATCAGTCAAAAAGTAGTTCCTTATACTATTCTGGCATGTCCAAAAGTCAGTTTTGGGTTTACTCTCCAGTCCATCTGGTGAATCTGGGAATCCTGAGGCAATGTTACAACTGCCTTATGTACACAGACCACCCTCTCCTCCTCCCAACAAGCTCAAATATATGTGAAAGATGCAACTATATAGCCAAACTGGAGGCTGAGCTCTCTCAATCCAATACTGGCGCAGTCAGTCAGGAGGAGAAGGTAACCACACACACCACAAATCCAGTCTCACATAGACCTATTGCAACAAAAAAACAAACACATAAACACACAAGAACATACTCGGAGGCTCTAAATAAAAATCTGTCCAAGCAGCAGAGACCTCCAAAGCAGACATCCAAGCAAACGTTACCCCACAACAATACCCACGTATCACATAGTTTACAAAGTCAGTGTGCCACACAGTCACAGCCCTTAAGGCTAAACAACACACCTAATACACTTGTAATAGGTGACTCTATTGTCAGACACACTGACGTCCCACTCACAAGGCTGAACAAGGAGAAGGTCACTATAAGCTGCCTAATGGGTGCCAGGATCCGCCACATAACACAAGCACTCAGGTCACTCCAAAGCAAGTACAAATATGACTCCATTATTGTTCATGCTGGTGTGAATGACCTGAGACGTACCTCCCTGGACTACATGAAAAGAGACATAGAGGAGCTCTCTGATCATGTAGCCCAGGCCGGTATGACCCTGGCCTTGAGTAGCATCTTACCCTCACCAAGAATGATGCCACAGTATAAAGACAAAATGATCAATTTTAACAATTGGCTAAAGTATTGGTGTCATTCAAAGGGGATCCAGTGTCTGTCAGCCTGGGATGACATGCTTGACAAGCCACGTTGCTTCACTAGGGACGGCTTGCACCTGTCACCCCTGGGCTTTCGAATACTGGCTAAGGCTCTTGCCACCCCCATAGTGCCTTTTTTAGGCAAGGCTCAAAAGAAAAACCTACCTCCATAGACAACACAAAGAAAAAGAAACTAAGGGTAATGCTGCTCAACGCCAGAAGTCTAAACCTCAAGATGCACGCACTCGAGGCTCTCCTCAGTATGGAGAATATCGATGTCTGTGCAGTAACAGAAACCTGGTTCAAGGCTCCCGAGAGCACCCCAACACTACCAGGTTATACCTCATACCATTCTTTTCGGCCCCAAAACTCAGACTGAACCACAAAAGGAGGGGGAGTATCCGTATTCATCAAAGATACCCACACCTCCAGGTTAGTGGCACTGCATGAAGCATCGGAGACCATCCATGTGCAACTAACAGTGGGCAAAACTGCCTTTCAGTTTGTAGCCTGCTACAGACCACCCTCCCAAACTCAGGAACCCCACTCGGCTTTCCTGAGAACACTGGAGAATATGAAGTTCTCTCCAAACACCATTATACTGGGTGACTTCAACTACTCAAACATAGACTGGGAGCACTACTCAAGCCCCAACACCCTCGCCCAATGGTTCCTAGAATTTATAAACTCAAATGCTATGGAACAACTGGTCACCACTCCCACAAGAGGGGAAAACATATTGGACCTGATCATCACCAACATGGGGACTCCATACCTGAGGTATACCCCTCCTTGGTAAGATCTGACCATAAATTAATTTCACTGGACATCCATATCCCGTCCCCACCCCCAAGCAAGGAAACCACGGTGAAGAACTTCTCAAAAGCAAACTTCACACTTTTCAAAACTGAAGTATAATCCTTCAAAGCCCCCGGGCCAGTGGAAAATACGGCCCAAACTGCAGAATCCTTTACAAACGCTTTCTATGGACACCTACAGGAATGCATGGATCATGCTATCCCAAATAAAATCAAGACTCATTCCTCTAAAGGCAGGAGACCTGTCTGGTGGACCCCAGCCATAAATAAGCTATACAACAGAAGGAGGAAGCTACTACATGATAGAGCAAAATCCCAAAAAGGGAAGGCATCTCTGATCAGTACTAGCAAGAAACTACAATCCCTCATAAAATCATCTAAGGCCAGCTTCGAAAGAAAAATTGCACATGATGCTAAAGATAATCACAAGGCCTTCTTTAGTTATGTCAGAAACCTGGGTGGCAACTCCCAGATATGCTCTGAGTTAGTTCAAAATGACAAAAAATACACTGAACCAACAGACATTGCCAACATCCTGGCAGACAGGTTCAGTGCAAACCCCCCCCCCTTCCCCCCCAAAAGAGCAAATGTCTATCCCAACAGAGTGTAGCCTCCCTGACATCACAGATGCACAGGTGAGAGCTGTCCTCTCCAAAGCAAAAAACACAGCATCAATGGGACCGGACGGTGTCCCGGGCTGCATCTTACATGAACTCCAAGAAGAACTGAACCCTCACATAAAGTCACTGTTCAATCTCAGCCTTACTACAGGATATGTACCCAAGGAATGGTGTACAGCAACAGTGGTCCCACTCCACAAAGGTGGTGCCACAACGGTCCCCGGAAACTATTGCCCTATAAGCCTGACTAGCCTGGTCTGCAAAGCTATGGAGCGTATCATCATGAAACTCATAAACAAAGACATTGGGAACCTCCAAACACTGGATCCTACCCAACTCGGCTTTGTTAAGGGCAGATCTTGCCTCTTGAACCTGGTCGACTTCTTTGAAACAGTCACCAAGGCCACAGATGAAGGGAAGGTAGTCCACACAGCCTACCTGGATCTCGCAAAAGCCTTCGACACAATATCCCACTCGGGCATCATAAATAAGCTCACCAGCTTAAATATCAACCCCTATGTCACAAGATGGGTTGCAAACTGGCTCAGGGATAGAACCCACATGGTCAGAATTGCAGGTGCCATGTCAGACTCTAAACCAGTTACAAGTGGCGTCCCACAAGGCTCAGTCCTGGGACCTCTCTTGTTCAGTATATATTTCTCTGAGGTACAGGCTAACATGGGAGGACTATGGCTGACCAAGTTTGCAGATGGCTGCAAACTGGGTGCCATAATCGACTCGCCGACTGACACAAGCATCCTCCAAAAGGGTCTCACAGAGACGGATAACTGGTGCCAGAGCCATGGCCTAAAGCTAAATGCCAAAAAGTGCATAGTCATCCCCTTTGGGAAAAACAAAGTGCCCACAAATTACCACATAGGTGGTAATCCATTAAGTACAGAAGAAGTAATTAGGGATTTGGGGACCCAAGTAGATAGCAATCTCTCCTTTGACAATCATGTTGCCAAAGTGGTTAGAAATACCTTCTATATAGCCCACCTTATCACGAAAGGGTTCACATCTAGATCAAGAGAGGTCATTGTGCCCCTCTACTCATCACTCATCAGGCCCATAATTGAATACAATGCCCCATTTTGGATGTACCTTACCCGACACCTGCAGCAACTGGAAAGACCCCTAAAGTACCTCACCAAGAGGATCAAGGGACTCAAACAGATGCCCTATGCAGTTAGGCTAAAGAAACTCCAGCTCTACTCAGTTGCTTACCGCCTACTCAGAGGCGATCTGTGCCTGACGTATAAAGCCATGTCCAACCCAGAATTAATGGACATGCTCCACCTCAGGAAATCCAAATCCCTTAGAGCTACACGCTCCAGGGACTTAAACCTCAGCACAGAAATAAATAGGACATGCTGGAGGGACAGATTCATATCCCAGAGGCTCCCCTCACTCTGGAACAAAATCCCAATCCATGTTAGGCAGAGTCCCTCAAAGACCCTCTTCAAGAGAAATCTTGACGAGTGGATGGGAGATTGTAGGTTTACCCCTGGGATCTCTTCTGTGTCCCTACTAGACAGAGGCACAGTAAACTAACCTCAAAAGGGCTATCTTCTGTGACCTACTATACAGAGGCACAGTCAACTAATCTAAAAGGGTGGCGAAAGCCAAACACACTCTGGCTAAGCTTATAAATGCCCTAGGGCAGATAGCCTAGTATCAACCTATGAACCTATGAACCTATATATATATATAGAGAGAGAGAGAGATTCTCCTCCAAGCTGATAAATGAGTATGGCTGGCAGCTGTTTTGCTGAGTCTGTTTGTCTGACAGATAAGCTGATTAGTGTTGCCAGTGCAAGATCACTTTTATAGCAAAGAAAGAAAATCTACCCTTTTCCCAGCTATTGTGTATTTGCTGGACTGGTATACATAAATAGCAAGAGTTGTGAGGGGTGCAGTGGGGCTTACCATCTGCGACAAATTGTGATCATTGAGTTTTTTGCTCTGGGTGCTCTTTTTTGGAACATGCATGTTCGACTGTCTGCATTTTGTGTTTATACCTATATTATTTGTGTACTTGGTTTGTGTATGTAGTACTAGAAAATAATGCTACATGGACCACATATCCAAGGTTTACTGAAAAGAAGGAAAAAATGTTGGTGCAAAATTTTCTTGAATATACAGGTAAAGACAAAGAAACAAAATAAAGGATCTTTTTCTGTTAGTTCCACTGGAAAAAAACACACACACACACTGTCTCATATCCATTTTAACATAGTTCAAATGTGCTTTCACCCAGGTTCCTTTTCATTGGATTCCTAGATTTTAAATGTCCAGACTTCTTCAAGTTATTCTGGAAAGTCTTATTTTGCACCATCCCTAAAACCATTATTGTGGTCACAGCTCTCTCTCTATCTCTATCTCTGAAACAATGGATCAGCTCCTCCTAATAACAAGGCTGTAACCCTCCTTTTATACTCTATTTTAATAGAACTATTGCTCATTAATGGTATTTCCTGTGAGAAGCTTCTTTAGCTTATACAAAATTGTATCTGTCTGTCTTAAAGAAAGAACACTATCACTTTATACTTTTTCCAATAATAGTCTATGTACAGCAGTGGTATTTAAATTATGCCACTTCAGCTTTGAAATATTCTGATGCATCCAAGGGCTAGTACCACCACACTATGTTATATTTGAACCCCCAAACTGAAACTCTTTGTTTTAGGCCCAATAGATGAGTTATGTGCCATAGACAATCCATCTGATTGTGGTGGGTTGAGCCTACTAGATGTCTTATAGTAAATGTAAATGTTTGTAAAGAGACCACCCTTTACAAAGTTTAGTATTCCCATCCTGTTGCATATGCAGCCACATTAGAGGGCATGGACTGTTACCAGTGTAACATCTCTGTAAAAAGATGATGCTTCAGTGATAACATTACACTTGCTGACCATATTTGTGGAATATATGGTCTTTGCTTTGCTCAATTTGAGACTTATAAAGATTAATAGTGTGCTCATTGCCCTCAAAGTCCCGTGAAAGCATTGCAAATTGTTCTATTTAAGGTGCATCAATATAGACTTTAAAGGGGTTGCTAAAAATATTCTGCACATACCACTTGCTTTAAACCAATATCATCATCATCAACCCTCCTTTTTCCCATTTTTCTGCATGTCATTGGGGTGTCTTGTCAAAAGCCGCCATCTGTCTTGATCAAATGCCACTCTGCTACCTTCTTTGACATTCCTGACTGTCACATGTCTTCTCTCACACAATCCATACATCACTTTGCTGGAAATCCCTCTTTCCTCTTGCCTTCTTCTTTGTCCCAAATCTTCTTCACCAGAATGTCTTCTGCTTTCCTGCACATGTGCCCGAACCATCATAATCTCTTCTCTTCTCATTGACCTTTTCTGCAATTGGAGTTTCTTGGGCTTTTGCTCTGATGTCCTCATTTATTTGCTCGTCCCCAGTGTACATCCTTAAACCTATCTCAGGCACTTCACTTCCATCACTACTAGTTTCCTCATCTGCCTTGACTTCTCTGCCCAGGTTTCTATACCGTATAGTAGTATTGGTTGCATCACTGTTCGTACACCTTACTTTTCAGCTTCTATGCATTCTTCTGTCACGTGCTGCCATTACAATCTGTTCCAGTTGACTACAGCTCCTCTGAGTCTAGATTTCACCTCCTCATTCAAACTTCCCTTATCCTTAATGACCCCTCCCAGATACTTGAAGCTGTTATATAACCCACCTTTTAAAAACTGCCTTGAAAGAGAGGGATCCACGTGTACTAGGCAGACTTGCTGAAATGGCTGACAAATGAACCTTGATAGAGGAGTAAGGCAGGCCATATGATAACTCATACAAATACTACAAAACCACAAGAGCAAGCTGTGTTATACAAGTAGAATAGCAGAAAAATGGTGGGTCCGCCATTGGGAAGTTAATTTTGTGTTAGGGAAGCTAACACTTGTTCCATTTGAACCAGTTCAATTAGCTGGCGTGAGGCTATTAACATGCTAAACTGTCTTGCCGATAGCTCTGACCACTGCAAGAAGAGTATTTAAGTTGTAAGCTCTTATGGTGGATCGACTTTTGCTTATCTTTCACAGGATTTCTTTAAGCATTAATCCTCCTTTAATGCCTAACGTAGTATCAAAGTTTACTTTAAGCCAATCTATCCATCTCCCTGTGTTCTTTCCTGAACCCAAGAATGAGGGAGAAAGGATACTTCATATATTGTATGTCCACATGCAATCCAGGTACTATCTTGACAGAACAAAATCTTTCAGGACTTCTGATCAGTTGTTCATTTCTTGTTCATAGGTTCATAGTTGTGCACTAGGTTAACAACCACTGTAGCCTTTTTAAACTTAGCCATGCATCCCAAGTCTCTGACAAGTTCTGGTACCTTTGATAAGTGTAATCAGAGGCTTAGAAGATGAAACATTTACAAACAGGGTCCTGGGAGATGAACCATTTACAGGCTGCCTCTATCCATTAGAGAAATAGGTACCAAACCAGGAATGCATTTCTTGTTCACCATCCAGTTGTCTGAGTTACCCTTGAGTTAGGTTAGGGAGGAACTCTGTTTAACATGGATGGAGGAGCCTGTTCCAGAGAAAGGGTATATCTGGGATACATATCTGTCTGTCCAGCAGGTCGTATTTCTATCACAGACAAGGTTTAAGTCTTTAGAGTGGGTAATTCTGATGCCGTTTGTTTTGCAGATATGTAGGAGGTCCGTCAGGGTGGGTCTGACAATGCCCTGTATGCTAGGCATAGATCTCCCCTCAACAGCCTGAAGGACACAGAATACAGGCATAGATATTCGAGGTGGTCTGTGTAGGACATGATACTTATGCCTTGTATTCTTTTAGTGAGGGACCTCTGTGGACTTTCCGTTTGTTGGATGTTCCTGGATAGGTACATATCAAAGGGGCACTGTACTCAATGACAGGTCTGATGAATGCCAAATATAGTGGAACAATGACCTCCATGGACCTAGATACCTTACCTTTGTTTGTAAGTTGCACAACATAGAATGAATTTCCTCACCACTGTAGAAATGTGATGGTTAAAGGCAAGATTACTCTCTATGTGTATCCCCAAGTCCCCGACTACTGGGTTGACTATTAGGGGTGTGCTGTCACTATGATATTCACTGGGAGTGGATGACTTCCCAAAGAGCACCATTATGCATTTCTTGGAATTTAGTTCTGTGTCTCCAACACAAGTTATTTGTCTGTGTCAGCCCTTACTAGAGAACATTAGTGTAATTGGGGTTACTATGACTGCTCCAAATTTACAATCATCTGCAAATTTCATCTGCCAAAGGTTCTTTACATTGGTCTTGACTTCAGAGAAGTAAATGCCAAGAAGGAGTAGTCCCAGGAAAGATCCCTGAGGGACTTCACTTGCGGCTGGTCTCCTTTTGGAGGTGGACTCCCCAATTCTGACTTCCTGGGAACAGTCTGTGAGCCAGTCGGCTATCCTTTAGGTGAAATAAGGGTTTATACCTAACTTGTTGAGTTTGTCAACTATGACTGAGTATGGTATTGTGTCAAATGCCTCTGCCAGGTCAAGGTAAGCAGTGTGAACTCTTTTACACTTGTCCATTGTTTTGGTGACATTCTCAAAGAAATCCACCATGATGAGTAAGCATGACCTGCCCATGACAAAAAGAAACTGAGTTGGATCTAGTATCTGGAGGCCTCCTATGTCATTATTGATCATTTCCATGATAATTCTTTCAATGGTTTTGCATATGAGCCCAGTGAGACTTATGGGTCTGTGGTTTCTAAGGTCTGCAGATAGCTGACCTTTGTGCAGAGGGATGACAGTTGCTGTTCTCTATGCATGAGGCATGAAGCCTGTTTGGTGACTATGGTTAAATAGGAATTCCAGAGGTAATGATAGGTCATGTTTTATGCTATTTAGTGACGTTTAAAGACATGCAAGTAGGTGCATGCATGAATGGGTGCGCCTTCGTTGAAGGTTGGGCATTGGGCTGGCACCTCGGCACTGTAAAAATCTACTGCCAATCATAAGCGGACCAGCATTCTGCTGTGGCGACCCTTAACCAGGGAAAGCCAAAAGACATTACTAGAAGGCAACCTGGGATATTGTCAGGGCAAATGATGCAGTGCTCTTGGCCTTAGAGTGAGCATTGAGGACCTGTTCCCTAGTGATAGCAGGGTGAGTTATATTTGATGGTATTTTCTGAGAGGAGGTAGGTTTGCCACCTTTTCAAATGACCAAAGTAGACATTTTCAAAACACACATCAGATTTTATAGGCTGACACATATCCATGGTCAGTACAAAGGATAGAACTTTACTTTTTTGCCTAAATAAAAGCTTATTCTTGTAGCAGTTTAGTTACTTATTCTGTTTCTTGTAACATTTAGGTATTTTAGATACAGTAATAACTATTTTATTCAACTATTACATAAAATATGGGACATAATTATGTTCTACAATCTCAGGACATTTGCCATTTTTAATATTTTTGGTCAGGGCACAACTGCACAAAGAGGGACTGTCCCTTGCAAAGTGGGACAGGTGGTAACCCTAAGGGGAGGATGAGGGGGGGAGAGAGAGAGGGGTAAAGTTAGAGATGAATTTATTTGCCAGTAGGTTTGCTATACCTTCTGGCTCAATATAGGAGGCTCCATTAACAATGAGCCCTGCAAAAAATTGTGTACTGCCTTTGAGGCTATGGACAGCTAAATAATGCCTTGTGGTTGTCCTTGGTCTTGGGGGCCAAATTAACCTTCAATTTGATTTTGGTAGACTTTATTTGTCCTTTGAGTTGTCTGTTTGATTTGAGGAAAGCATTTTTGTCTTGCTACACCTCCTAATTTTTGCCATGATTTTCTTCCTTCTGTTATACAGCCTACTGATGTTGTGATGCCACCAGTGTGGCTTCTTTATTGAGTTAGTTCTGTATTTATCCCAGGTGGGTACAAGTAACTTTATACAGCTAGTAATTCACTTGTACAGGGTTTCTGTGAATAGTTCCAAGTAGGCAACAGTGTTCTCAGGGTTTTAGGGGGTCTTGACATTTTGTCAGATTATCACTTAATAGTAGCAAGTTACTCTCAGTAGGGCGGCCACGGTGGCAAAGCAGTTAGCGTTGCCACCTCACAGCAAGAGGTTCTCTGGTTTGATTCTCGGCTGGGGTGCCTTCTGTGTGGAGTCTGCATGTCCTCCCTGTGGTCGCGTGGGTTTCCTCCAGGTGCTCCAGTTTCCTCCCACATCCCAAAGACATGCAGTAGGTGGATTGGACACTCTAAATTGGCCCTAGGTGTGAGTATGTGCATGTGTGTGCCTTCTGTGGAAGGTTTGGCGCCAGACTGGCAACTCAACATTGTAAAACTCCACTGCCAGTCATGAGCAGAGAGATGATCCACTGTGGCGACCCATAACCGGGAAAAGCCGGAAGAAGAAGTAGGAAGTTAGACTCAGTGCAGTTCCTGCACATTCCAGGGTTAGATGGGGTTCCAGGTTTTAATTTTATTTCAGAGGAGATCATTTTGTGGTCTGTTCTTACCAGAAAAGACATTACACTAAGGAGTTTGCAGCACTCTCCCATATTACTGAGAATCCGATCCAGTATGTTTGCACTGTTGGTTGGTGTACTGACAATCCAGTACAGGGAGCTTGTGTTTACAAAATCCAGGAATCACTGTGCCTGCACATTTGATGTCATATACAGTTCCCAGGTAGCAGTGGGGTAATTAATGTCAGCTATGAATATAGTATTAAAATGGATGGTGAGTGCTTCCATTAAGCTTAAATACATGTTATGGATTTCCTGGGTCAGAGAGGAGGACCTGTAGCTTGCAAGGAAGCAGTATGGAATTTTGCCTGTGGTGATGTAAATGTGGAAAAGCTCAAGTGCATCATCCAGTTCGACCAGCCTTGAGGTATATTTATTTTTGATGTAAATCAAGGGACCGCCACCTTACTCTCTGCCTGTGTAGTAGCTGCTCTAAATGTGTGTAATGCAATTTAGTTTTGCACTGCCAGTGTGCTCTCCGTGGCTTTAAACAATGTCTCAGTGACTGCAGAGATGTCAGCATTCTCTAGGGTTTGGAGAGTTTGTAGGGAGTGGAGTTTCTTGTTTGGACTCCTAGCATTGAGCAGTAGCACCTTTAGATTTTCATGGTTTTGATTTGTTATGTTGGAAGTATTTTAAGTTTTGCATTACCTAAATAAGGTACTATGGGGGAGGATAATGTTTTAGCTAATATTCAACAGCCCAGAGTGGAGAGGTGCAGACCATCCCTAGCAAAGTAGCATTGTATATTGACCATCTCCTTCCATATATATTGCACCCCCTTAGAATGACACCAGAAACTAAGCTAGTTATTAAAGTCAGTCATCTTCAGTTCACACTGTGGCATCATCCTTGGAGAGAGCAGAATGCATAGCAGCCTGGGACACATATTCCAAGAGCTCCATGATGTCTCTCTTCATACTGTCTAGGGTGGTATATCTCAGGTGATTTACACCCGCATGGATTAGGACCGAATCATACTGCCGCAGTAACCTGAGTTCATGCATAATGTGATGGTTCCTGGCCCCTGATAAGCATCTGATCGTGACTTCATCCTTACTCAGGTGAGAGGAACATCAGTGTTTCTCACAATGGAGTCTTCAATGACCAGAATGTTGGATAGTGTAGTGGCTTTTCTTAAGGGCTTAGAAGTAGAAGCTCCAAGAGATGTGGCTGTATGTGTTGATGTGGGTATTTTGAAAAAGTACATTCAGGGCTGCTGGGGGAATTTGTTATATATGCTGCATATAGGAGGTCTTGAGGTTTAGGAAGGTTACATTTAAGTGCCTCAGTATATGTGGGTCTATGTGTTTGCTTCATACTGTGTGTGATGAGTCCAGTGTGTATACTACTGACAAACTAATTGACATTAGGGGTGTTTTTATGTGAGAGCTTTGCCTCCAGGGACATTATGTAAATACACCTCTCACATGCCTTATCATTTTCTTTGAGAATTAGCAAATTGTCAGTAAACATGAGACAATTTCTAAATTGCCTCAGTATGCTTATATCCACCAAGCTGGAAATGGAGATAGTATGAAAGTGCATATCCATGACAACAGATCCTTTTTTATTGATTAGATGGTTGTGGTGAAAATATAAAGTAAAATCAGGAGTATCTTGTTTACAACTCTGGGGACAGTGCTTGTCACTGCAAAGTAGTTGCCCTTTGTGCAAGTAGGTATTGGTGAAATTTTGAGGGTGCTTGTACAGGAAAAATGTCAGCTCAAGGTGCCTTTATCTATATAGGACTCTGCCAAAAACTTAAGGGGAAACTACTAAAGTGGATTCTGATGGTTTATGGATGGAGTAGTTATGAAATTATTCTGAAGCTAGCTTTGACAGGAGCTCAAGCAGTACCTACTGGAAAGAAAAAAAGAAAATAATTAGCTTTGTTAGGAATAATGACTAGTGAGTATTCACCTAACTGGCTACCACCTGGCTACTAGTAGTGCTGGTCTCACTACAGCTTCACATTATCTAGATACAATGCCCCTTTGCTTCTTTCCCCAGAAGCAAAAAAGTAGCACCAACCTCAAGATGAGAAGCACGACACAGGCTCTTGGGTGATCAACAGTCTTGTCCCAGATGATGCAGGTGTCTGTAGACTTGTTGTATCCCTTTCCAGGTAGATGCCCTGAATACCAACCAGACCAGTTCTAAAGGTTCCACAAAAACACTCACTGCCCAATCAGAGGCAGTCAGGAATTGATGCCCTCTGTTTTTTTCTTCTCTCACCAGGTGCAAGATAGAAGCACAAATGCCAAACTAGTACCTATGAAGCTGATATCAGGCTTTCTTGTGATTAGCAGTCTCCAGGAAATTACATCCCTATGCTCCTTCTTTCACTAGCAGCAAAATGGAAGTACTAATCCCAAGATGATTACTGAGTGGCAGAATGTGGACTCTCTGATGATTGGCGGTCTTGGACCAGATGTTGCAGATCTGAAAGGAAAGATGGAAAAATGGTTAATATCCAAAGACCTGCAGTGTGTACTAAGCAGTTAGATATGAAAGTAAATAAAGTAAATAAAGTAAATGAAAATATGTAAGTCAAGCTTTAGAAAATCTAATGGGGGATCCTCTAATAAGACCATGATCGATTAATGAAGGTGAGTACTTAGTATTCTGGATCTATGGAAATCAATGGGAGGGCTAATAAATCTAAATAGATGAAGGCGATGACTTCACAAAATGATAACTTTGTGCTTACTGACATGAGCCAATGAAAGAGGAGAGGGGAGGAAATATGTGGTCATATTAACTTAAGAGGCAGGAAACTAGAGAGACAGTTAAGTTTAAAAACACGATAAGAAATGAAAAGCAAACCTCACTGCTGAAGGCAGACCCACTACAAAAAACAAATACTAAAAGTCAAAATTGTAGGTAAGCTACCAGAGCAAAAACAGAAACAGGATACAATAAAAACAATAATCTTTATTGAGTGGTAAGAGTTTTGGCGGGGTCTGAAGAAGCAGTAACCCTGCAAAAACGCTTGGCACTCATTAAAAAAGATTGCTTTTACTGTATCCTGTTTCTGTTTTTGTTGTGATGGCTGACCTACAATTTTGACTTTTAGTGTTTAAAAACACAATTGTGCAAGTGTGGGGAAAATTTAATTTCAGTGTGACTCACAACAGACACTGCTCTGGTGTCTTTCCTAATTTAAAAATGCAATAAAAACAGAATACAATTAAAACAAAGTTTAATAAAAATACATCCCAGAATACAAAAAAGAAGAAAGCAATAAAGTAATACAAATTACAGCAAGGCAACAAAAGAAAAATAAACTCACCTTTCCCTCGCAGCAGTCTATGGCAGAGTCTGAGCAAGCCTTTTCAGGAAGGCCTTGATATGTTTTATTTTATTCCTTAAATTCTAGCTTTAGTTCCCAGCTCTGTCCCGAGTTCACAGGTAATTAACCATAACACATTAACAAATATGTGGTGTGAAATGTCACACCTGTAGTAGCTTACACACATCTTGCCTTCCAGAGCATTTTTTAAAAACTAAATTTATTTATTTATTTTTTATTTTATATTTGTTAACCGGGGGTGTCTGACTGAGCCGAAAATGCCCTTTTTCAGCAGAGGCCTGGGGAGAAAAGCTCCACATAGAAAAATTACAGATACATTTAGATATATAGACATGATCAGTATGTACACAAATTACAATAGACATGTTTCTACAGTGGTATACAGCACATCAACAGTTACAGTGGAGAGAACAAACAGGAAAATATTAATTTAAAAATAAAGGTAATTAATAGATTTATGTTGTACAGCTGAAATTTGGAACATAGGTATAATACATACATAGTACACCGGTACAGTGCATACATTGCAGATTAGCCAGTGTTTGTGAGTAAAAGTGAAAAACTATCATCAAGTACTCTAGGTTTAGTATGTGTACCGTAACCACTTTCACTAGCCTGAAGAGCAGTCATGGCACTGCCAACTTTGCCTGAGATGTTGCCTAATGAAGTTTTTAAAGGATGCTTTGGACGATGTGTTTTGTATGCTAGTGGGGAGAGAGTTCCATTTATTAGCCACTGAACTACTATATAGTGTGTCTCCAAAGCTATTGTAGCTGTTGGTGACTTCTAGTAGTAGTTTGCTTGATGATCTAAGCGCCTTTTGGCTGAGTGATGTTGTACTAGGTTTTTGAGGGAAGGACACTTATTAGGGAGGTAATTGATAGAATGACAGAGGCAGAGCTGATAGTAGGTTCTGAGGTTGGGCAGTTCAAGCCAGTGGAGCTGTCTCAAAACAGTACAGTGATGAGTTCTATACAAGCAATTTGCAGCAAAGCGGGCAATTCTGTTATAGCAGGCTTCCATTTTGCTTAGTTCAGTTTGGTTCAGACTAGTCAGAATGGGAGATGCATAGAGTAGGGTGGATAGAAGTTGGGAGTGAGCAATGGCTGATCTTGTGCTGTTGGTATGAAATGGTTTGATATGGTAGAGTGATCCCAGTTTGGCATGTACTTTTTTAATAGTTAAGTTGAGATGACTATCAAATTTTAGGTGGGAGACTATGGTTATTCCCAATAGCTTGGCCTGTGCCACTGGAGTGATTGGAGTAGCATTTGTGGAGTAGATAGTGAATTGACTGTTATCAGTGTTTTTGTTAGAACTGGTTATAATCATAAGCTGAGTTTTCTTTGGATTGAGGATAAGTCGGGCTTTAGTAAGGTAGTTTTCAGTGTCAGAGAATGCTAACTGAGTTGTTTGCAGGAGGGTGGGAATGTTTTGTGCAGCACAGATTAAGGTAGTATCATCTGCATACCGAATGATAGATGCATGCTGTGTGGCGGTATGGAGGTCATTTGTGAAGATTGTGAATAGTAGTTGTCCTTAGATAGAACCCTGTGGGACTCCTACAATTATGGGCAGCTGAGGACAGAGAGAATTTACCATTTTCCTATTTCACAGCTTGGTACCTGTCAGTTAAGTAGCTTTGGAACCAGGTAAGTGTGGAATTTGATAGGTGATATTGGTTTAGATTGTTTAGCAAGATTTGGTGTGAGACTGTGTCAAATGCTTTGGACATATCCAAATAAAGAGTTGACACCTGCAGGCCTTTGTTTTTGAGACGGTTTACTGTATCTGTGAAGCAGAGGAGGGCTGTAGTGGTACTATGGGCAGGTCTGAAACCATGTTAAGTAGGTGACAGGATGTTGCTGTCTAGGAGATATTTTAGCACCTGGGTATGGATGCATTTTTCTAGGATTCTGGCCAGGGGGGAGAGTATAGCAATGGGTCTGTAGTTATTAAGTTCAGTGGAGGTCCTGTCTTTATGTATGGGTGTAACATAGGATATTTTCCAGAGTTTGGGCACATAGTTTTCAACAACTGATCTGTTTATGAGAGTGGAGACTGGGATAGCAATAGCATCTGCTGTGAGTTTCAAGAAATAGCTGGGGAGTAGGTTGGCTGCTGTTGATGAGGTTTTTAGTTTGGAGAGCATGCTTTTGATTGAAGTGGTAGAAACTGTTTTGAGGGTAAAGCTTGTATTGGTGTTATTTGTGTTGAGGGGGGATAGTGAGGATGGAACTGTCCTGTGATACAGATTTGGTAAGGATATGGTAAGGATAGAATTGAGTTCACAAAATGGGAGATGAATTGTGTTTCAATGGGAACTTTAGTGTCAGTGGTGACTGATTTGGGGTTAGCCTTTTGGATGGGTTTTAGTAGCTGGTTTACATTTTTCCAAATATTTGGCGGGTTGTGTTGGTATTTACTTTGTAATGTCGTGTAGTAGGATTTTTGTCCAGCCTAATGCATTTTTTGCACAGTTGCACAGTTCTTGGTACTTAGTTAGGCTTTGTGTTTCTTTGTTTTTTTTATAGTAAAGCCAGGCAGTGTCTCTGGACTTGAGGATTTGTTTGGTTTCTTTACTGAGCCAGGAGTTTGTAGAGGTTCTAACCTTGATTTTGCCCAATGAAGCGACAGTGTCTAGGTGTTGTAGAAATGTTTTGTTGAAATATGCTACAGCATGGTCAAGTGGGAGGGTTTTTAGGGGGATCCAGTCACAGTTACAGAGTAAAGTACTGAGGACCTCAGGAGAGAAATTTTTTATGTTTCTAGTGGATTTATAGCTAGTGGTTTTGCTTATGCTTGTTCTACTACGTATAAGGTATATTATGTTGTGGTCACTTAAGGTGTCTGGGAGACTGCCTGTGTGGGAGGATAATGTGGGTTTGTTAGTTAGGACCCAGTCAAGGATGGATTCCCTTTTAGATTTTTTATCACATTTAGTTGCAATTTGGACTAGCTGCTGGTAGCCATGGAGATTTATTAGATTACTTGGTGGTTCTGATATACAGGTGAACCAATCTAGGTTGAAATCCCCCAAAATAAGGGTTTCTTGTGTGTATGTGGAAGAACACCAGGATAAGAAGTCTTCAAGGCAAGCAGGTTTATTACCAGGTGATGACCTTTTTAGGATGAAGTTGAAGTTGTGAGATAAGTATGTCCCAATTATTGGAGAAGGGGTAGGAGTTTGGCAATTGATGTACAGTTAAGTTGAACTTATACAGTAAGGCAGTTCCACCCCTTTATGAAGTGGCCTGTCTTGTCTAATGATATTGTAGCCAGTAGGGAGAACGTCTGAGTTAGCTATGTTTTTATTTAGCCAGGTTTCTGTTAAAGCAACTATGTCTGGGGAGTAGTGTGCTATTGTGGCCTGGAGTTCAGGTAGTTTATTTTTGATACTTCTAATATTAATCTTTAGCATTAAAAGATGGTTGGTTTTGCTGCCAGGGATGAAGATAGTGGGGGTATTATGTTCTGACAATTGTGCTGGAGCAGTTTGTGTTGGACAGGATGGATTTGGGCCTGGGTTAGGGTGGATGTCCCCACTTATGGTGAGCCTGGTGTTAAAATGGTGATACAGATGTTGGAGCTTGGTGATGAGTGTGAGAAAGTGTTGTGTTTTTTGGAGTAGGAATGAGAGCATATGTGTTTAGTTCTGAATTGGTCTGTTATGTAGTTCTTGAACAATTGTGAGCAGATGTTATTATAATGTGTGATGTCTGTATATGAGAGTGCATAATATAGTGTTGTGTTACTAAGTTTAGGGATATTGCTAGAGTGATAACTTGTGGAGTTATAAAGAATTATGAGAAGACAGACTAGACTTAATTGTGTGATACTCATAGTTATAAAGTTTAAGTTGGTTCTAGGTGGAGGTGTGGATAGGAATTATAGGGTTGCATTATATGTGTATGGGTAGGTAGTGCGGGGTGATGTAATAATGCCTAGTGGGAATGAGAGTGGTTGGGAGTATTTTGTGGTGGAGCAAGTGGGTGTAGTGTA
This sequence comes from Protopterus annectens, assembly GCF_019279795.1. Classification (NCBI taxonomy): domain Eukaryota; kingdom Metazoa; phylum Chordata; order Ceratodontiformes; family Protopteridae; genus Protopterus; species Protopterus annectens. The sequence goes on along the minus strand of NC_056734.1, from coordinate 673,808,219 downwards.
ATGTGGCCTGACTTGAGGAGCTGTGATTGGTGGAGGTGATGTGAGGTTGAGCTGTGGGTGTGGTTGCGATTACTATAAATGTAGAGGTAGTGGGGGTGGGAGAGATTTGGGGGCAGGGGAGCGGAGACAGCCTGAGCGTTAGTGAGGGTGAACGGAGGGGGGCAGAGACCACCAAGACAACAGCAAAAAGTAAGTGTTACTTTACAAATCGAACACTTTAAACAAATTTCTGAGATCTAATGGCTTACCAGCAAGCAGAATTCAATTGTTGAAGAGCACTTGTGTCATGGTGGGAGACTAGTAATTTAAAGATGGCTCCAGGCTCAGCAGGATCCTAATATAGACTAAGTATTGGGGGAGGGGGATAGCACAATGGATGTAAACCAGGTGGAATGCAAAGAAACCAGTGAAACCAGAGAGGCAATCAGTGGAAATATATCAGTGAAGACCTCAGAGGGGGGGTGAGTAATAATTCAAACTCTACCTGTAAAGTGAAGGATAGAAGAGCCAGCAAAGTTTATTAAGGTTGGGAGTGTATCTTCACATTAACTTGCTTATTAGTAGTCAGTTTGTGCACAGATTTGAGTAGGGAGATACATTAGCAATGAAAGGGAATGTATAGAGATGCAAATAAACAGATGGGGCAAAAGTGATACAAACTAAGGCAGAAAGCACTGAGAGGGCTGCTTGATGGTTAATTTAATCACAGAGATCTGAATTAAATGGATACTGTCTATTGGACAGTTAGGATTACTGCACTAGCTGGGGGGACACAAGGCTACAACAGTCAGTTTTATTAGCATGCTGAGAACTACTAAGAAACACTGCTAATGTTATAGCTTCACTCTCATAACACATACAAGTAGAATGCCTGGGTGGACTGACCCTGCTCTTGAGGCTCAAAAATGTATATCCTTGTTTAGTTTTGCAGTACTGATTCTAAATCTAAAATAACATAAGATAACCAATATATATATATATATATATATATATATATATATATATTGTGAACGACAGAAGTTATCACAACTGCACAAATATCACTGTTTTCAGTAAGCAGTATTCTTTATAAGTCTTTTTGATGTACTACATTATAATGCAGACAATCCCCAATTTATATTTTTGGTAAACTTTCACAAATTGTCATATATTGGAAACTGTACAACCTAAACATATATTGTTAGAATATGTTTGTTAACCAGACTTAAGCTTTTACATCACAGCAAGATATCTGTTAAGTGTATGTTTAATGTTTATTGTGATAAGCATGAAATATTAAAAAAAATGCTCAAATATAATTAATAAAATAAATAACACTGAATACCTCTCAGGATGTGTAACTTGTGCAACTATGAAAGACGTATTTCTTCAATAACATCTAAGGTTTCACCAAATTTCATGCAGCTGTAAGTCACATGTTCTTGAAGTATTGAGTACATATGGAAATATTGTTTATCTTCATAATTACTGACAAACAACTAATAATATCTCAGCTATACTGTAATATAAATATATATTGACAATATATATTCCTGTCTCCCACCATAGCATATCACACCATATCCCTCAATAACATATAGAGCTCCCAGTTATGAAAATATGAACATAAATATGAAAGCATGAACAATACGCAAAAAACGTAATTCATTTCTCTTAGAGTAATTTGTTAATAATGCCTTGGTATTTTTAATACTGCCGATTATTACCTGGTAAGTAAGTTAGTTAAAGAAGTTAGATGCAAAATAGGTCTGGATGCCATAAGGAGCTATGGGTGTGAACTGGAAGAATATATAAAAGAATTATAGCCTTATACGAGTTAAGTGACCTATTCTAACTTCTGTGTGACTCACAAGAAACACAGCTCTAGTTCTTTTCTAGTTTAAATATTCAACAGAAAACAGAATACAATTAAAACACAGTGTAATAATAATACACCACAATATACACAATAAAAGAAGGCCATCAAGCAATACAAATCACAAGAAATGAATAAAGTGATTTGATTTCTTCAGTTACAACTAAAGTTTCACCAAGCGCCATGCAACTGAATGTAAGTAACATATTTTAGCGGTATTAAGTGCTTATGGAAATATTGTTTATCTTCATAGTTGCTAACAAACTATGTTGAAATGTATAATTAGCAAAACAGCACTGAATATCTCTCAAGATGTGCAATTTACAGCACAAATATCAAATATAGATTTATTCAGTAACATCTAAGGTTTACTTTGGTAACATCTAAGGTTTCACCAAATGTAATGCAACAGTGTGTAAATTACATTTTTTTGAAGTAATAAATACACATGGAAATATTGTTTATCTTCATAATTACTAACAAACAAGTAGAAATATCTCAGGTATAGTGCAATATAACTCTACATGGACAATAAATATTCCTGTCTTCCACTATAGCAGCTCTGGTTCTTTCCTAGTTTAAAGATGAATTAGAAAGCAATACATTTAAAATACAATGTAATAAAAATACTCCACAATATACAAAACAAAAGAAGGCAATCAAGAAATACAAACTAGAACAAAGCAATATAACAAAAGATAAACCATTCCTCACAGCAGTCAGTGGCAGAGTCAGGGTGAGCTTCTCTAATAAAGCTGTAACATATTTATTTTACAACTTAAATACAAACTTTAGTTCCTAGCTCCTCCCTTAGTTCACAGGTAATTCACCTTAAGTGACCTGTTCTAACGTCTGTGTGACTAATAAGAAATACAGCTCAGGTCTTGTTCCTAGTTTAAATATGCAATAGATATCAGAATACAATTAAAACAGATTGTAATGGAAATACACTGCAATATACAAAGAGAAGAAGGCAATAGAGCAATAAAAAAGGAATATATAAAAAGCAAACCAAGCTTTCCTCACAGTAGTCAATCACAGAGTCAGTGTGTTTTTCGAATAATATCTTTAATTTTTTTACTCCTTGAATACAAAGTTAAGTTCCCAGCTTCTCCATCAGTTCACAGGTAACTAACCTTAAGTAACCTCTCTTATTTTATGTACTATTCACAAGAAATGCAGCTTTGTTCTGTTTCCAAGTTTAAATATGCAATAGAAAAAATACAATTAAAACAGTGCAATGAAAAGACACCACAATATACAAAAATAGAAGTAAGTAATAAAACAATACAAATTACAAGAAACCAATACAAGAAAATCAAACTAATCTTACCTTCACAGTGGTCCATTGTAGAGTCTGAGTGAGCTTTTCTAGTAAAGACTTGAAAAGTTTTATTCTTTCTCATGAATACAAAGTTTAGTTCCAAGCATCCCCAACAGTTCACAGGCAACAAACCTTTGGGGACCTGCTCTAATTTCTGTGTTACTCACAAGAAACACAGTTCTGGGCTCTTTGATAGTTTACACAAGCAACAGAAAACAGAATACAATTAAAACACATTATAATTAAAGTATACCACAATATACAAAATAAAGCAACATAAATTACAAGAAAGCAAAATATGAAAAACAAACTATTCATGCACAGTAGTCTATGGTACCATCTGAGTGAGCTTTTCCAATAAAGCCCAATGTTTTATTTTACTCCTTAAATACAAGGTTTATTTCCCTGTCCCTCCCTTAGTCACAGGCAATTAACCCTGAGTGATCTGTTCTCATTTCTGTGTGACTCACAAGCCATACTGCTATGATCTCTTTACTAGTATAAATATGCAATAGAAAACAGAATACAAATGAAACTCAGTGTAATACAAATGTACCACAATTTATAAAATGCAAGAAGGCAATAAAGCAATATAAACTACAAGAAAGCCATATGAAAAAGCAAACTAATCTCTCACTCACAGCAGTCCATGTTGAGTCTGAGTGAACTTTTCCAATAAAGACATAAACTGTTTTATTTTACCCCTTAAATGGAAGGTTTGGGTCCTATTTTGTCCTTCAGTCCACAGGTAATTATCCTTAACTGACCTGTTCTAATTTCTGTTTGACTCACAAGAAAGAAGACAGTCCTGGTCTCTTTCCTAATTTTAAATATGCAATTGAAAGAAAAATACAATTAAAACAGTGTAAAAACAATACACAGTGACATACAAATTAGAAGAAAATATTAAATCAATACAAATTACAAGAAAGAAATAAAAGAAAAACAGACTAACCTTTCCTACTTAGCAGTCTATAGCATACTCTGAGTGATATTTTCTAAGAAAGCCTTGAAATGTTTTATCATACTCCTTAAATACAATGCTGAGTTCACAGTGTCTTCCTCAGTTCGCAGTTATTAACCATAAGTGACCTGTTCTAATTCATTGTGACTAACATGAAACAGAGCTCTGGTCTCCTTCCTACTTTAAATATGCAATAGAAAAAAAGAATACAATTAAACCACAGTGTAATGAAAATACATAAAATATACAAAATAGAAGAAAATAATAAATCAATACAAATTAAAAGAAAGCAATAAAAGAAAAAACAAACTAACATTTCCATAACAGCAGGTTATGGCAAAGTTTGGGTGAACATTTCCAGTGCAGCCTTGAAATGTTTTATTTTACCCCTTACGTAGAAGGTTTAGTTCTCAGCTCTTTACCCAGTTCAAAGGAAATTAACCTTAAGTAACCTGTTCTAATTTTTGTATTACTTTCAAGAAACACAGCTCTGATCTCTTCTACTTTAAATATACAATAGAAAACAGAATGCAATTAAAACACAATGTAAGGAAAAACCTACCTTCTTGTACAGAAAATGAATTCAGTCACAAACTAACACAGTATATAAGACTGTCCCTAACAAGAAAAACTTCTCCCCCTCCACCTTCAACCTTCTACTTCAGCAAAGTAACTGATCAACTCTTAAAAACCTCCCACTTGATCAGGCAGTTGACTACTTTAATAATAGATAGCAATAAAGCAATACAAATTAGATGAAAACAAGATAAGATAAACAGACTAACCTTTCTCTCACTGCATTCTATAGCAGAATCTGAGTGAAATTTCCAATAAAGCCTTAAATGTTTTAATTTTCTCCTTAAACAAAAGGTTTGGTTCCAAGCTCTTTCCTTAGGTCACACGTAATTAGCCATATATGACTTGTTTGAATATATGTGTCATAAGAAGCATAGCTCTAGTTTCTTTGTAATAAAAATGCACCACAATGTACAAAATAGAAGAAGACAATAAAGAAATTTTAAATCAAAGAAATCAATATTAGAAAAATAAGCTAACCTTTCATCACAGCATTCTATTGCAGACTCTGAGCTTTTCCAGTAAGTCCTTGAAATATTTTACTTTACGACTTAAACATAAGATTTAGTTCCTAGTTCTTCCTTCATTTCACAGGCAACTAACCTTAAGTGACCTGTTATAATTATTGTGTGACTCACAAGAAATAGAGCTCTGGTAAATAAAATTAAAACACAGTGTAATGAAAATGCACCAAAATATGAAAAATTGGAAGAAGGCAATAAAGCAATACAAAAGAAAGTAAGATAAAAAAAAAATCTAACCTTTCCATCACAGCAGTCCAGTAACTCACTGAAATATTTTATTTTATCCCTTGAACACAAGGTTTAGTTCCTATCTCCTTCCTCCTTTTACAAGTTATTAACCTTAAGTGACCTGTTCTAATTTCTGTGTGACTCACAAAAACAGAGCTCTGATCTTTTTCCTACTTTAAATATGCAATATTAAACAAAATGCAGTTAAAACATTGTGTAATGAATATATACCAAAATATACAAAACCAAAGAAGACAATAAAGCAACACAAATAAAAAAGCAAGATAAGAAAAACAAACTAATCTTTCACTTACAGTAGTCTATGGCAGAGTGTGTGTGAGCTTTTGCAGAAAAACCTTAAAATGTTTTATTTTACCCATTAAATTCAAGATTTAGTTCCCAGTTCCTCCCTCAGTTCACAGGTAATTAACCTTAAGTGAGGTGTTTGAATGAAAATATACAAAACCAAAGAAGACAATAAAGCAACACAAATAAAAAAGCAAGATAAGAAAAACAAACTAATCTTTCACTTACAGTAGTCTATGGCAGAGTGTGTGTGAGCTTTTGCAGAAAAACCTTAAAATGTTTTATTTTACCCATTAAATTCAAGATTTAGTTCCCAGTTCCTCCCTCAGTTCACAGGTAATTAACCTTAAGTGAGGTGTTTGAATGTCTGTCTGACTCACATGAAGCACAGCTCTGGTCTCTTTCCTAGTTTAAACATGCAATATAAACTAGAATACAATTAAAACAAAGTATAATGAAATTATACCACAATATACAAAATGGAAGAAGGCAATCTATCATTACAAGAAAACGATGTAAAAAAACAAACTAAACCTTCCTTCGCAGCAGTTCATGGCAGAATGTTAGTGAGTTTTTCCAATAAAACTTTGATTTTTTTTATTTTTACCCTTTAAACACAAGGTGTATTTCCTAGCTTCTCCCTCAGTTCACAGGTAATTAATTTTAAGTAACCTATTCGATTTCATATGTGACTCACAAGAAATACAGTTCAAGTCTCTTTCCTATTTTAAATATGCAACTGAAAACAGAATGCAGCTAAAACATTAGTATAATGAAATTATATCACAATTTGCAAAATATAAGAATGCAATAAAGTTATACAAATTGCACAAAGTCAATATAAGAAAATGAAACTAACCCTTCTCTGACAGCAGACAATGGCAGAGTTTGAGTACATTTTTCTAGTAAAGTCTTGAAATGTCTTATTTTATCCCTAAATAAAAGGTTTTGCTCATAGCTATTCCCTCATTTCACAGATAATTAACCATTAGTATCATGTTTTAATTCCTCTTTGACCCACAAGAAACACAGCTCTGGTCTCTTCCTAGTTTAGATATTAAATAGAAAACAGAATACAATTACAACAGCATAATGAAACTACAACACGGTATGCTACAAAGAAAAAGGCAATAATGCAAGACAAATTAGAAGAAAGCAATGTAAGAAAAGCACACTTAAGCTTTCCCTCATAGCAGGCTATGGCAAAGTCTCAGTGAGCTTTGCCTATAAGCCCTGAGATGCTTTATTTTACCCCTTAAATACAAGGTTTAGTTCCTAGCTCCTCCCTCAGTTCACAGGTAATTAACCTACATGCCATGTTTTAACTTCTGTGTGACTCACAAGAAGCACATCTCCAGTCTCTTTCCTAGTTTATATATTCAGCAGAAAATACAATACAATCAAAACAAAGTGAAATGGAAATACCCTAAAATATCCAACTATAACAAACTAAAAAATAAATACAGGTTACAAAAAAACAACATGAGAAAAACAGTCATCTTTCCATCTCATCAGTCTATGGTACAGTCTGAGTGAGCTTTTCCACAGAAGCCTTGAAATTATTTATTTTGCCATTTAAATACAAGGTTTAGTTCCTAGCTCTTCCCTCAGTTCACAGGTATTTAACCTTAAGTGACCTGCTCTAATTTCTTTTTGACACAAAAAACACATCTCTGGTCCCTTGCCTAGTTTAAATATGCAATAGAAAACAGACTACGGTTAAAACACAGTATAATGAATATGTACCACAATACACAAAATAAGAAAACAATAACAGTTACAAAAACAGTTTCAAGAAAAACAACAGCAACAAAAAATAGTTCTCTTACAGGTGACTATAGCAGAGACTGAGTGATCTTTTCCAGAAAAGCATTGAAATATTTTATTTCACCCCATAAATACAATTTTTAGTTCTTAACTCCTCCATTAATTCACAGGTAATTAATTTTAAGTGACTAGTTTGAATCCCTGTGTGACTCACAAGTAATACAGCTCATGTCTTTTTCCTAGTTTAAATATGGAATAGAAAACATAATTCAATTAAAACAAAGTATAGTGAAACTACACCATAATATACAAAATAGAAGCAGGCAATAAAACAATACAAATTAGAAAAAACATCAATAAAAAAAGAAACTTACCTTTTCCTCACAGAAGTCATTGGCTGAGTTTAAGTGAGCATTTTCAGTAATGCCTACAAATGCTTTATTTTACCCTTTAAATACAAGGTTTAATTCCTAGCTTCTCCCTCAGTTCACAGGTAATTCACCTTGTGTGGCCTGTTCTAATTTCTGCTTGACTCACAAGAAACACAGCACTGGTTTCTCTCCTAGTGTAAATATTGAATAGGAAAGAGAATACAGTTAAAACATGGTATAATGAAAATACACCACAATTCAAATTACAATAAAGCAATATAAGAAAAACAAACTATGCTTTTCCTCTCAGTAGTCCTTGGCAGAGTCTGGGTAAGCTTTTCCAGTAAAGCCTTGGAATGTTTTATTTTACCACTTAAATGTAAGGTGTAGTTCATGGCTCCTCCCTCACTTCACAGGTAATAAATCCTAAGTGACCTGTTTTAATTTCTGTGTGAATCACAGATAGGATAACTCTGGTCTCTTTCCTAGGTTAAATATTTAATAGACAACAGAATGTAATTTAAACACAGTATAATGAAACTACACCTTCTTCTTCTTCTTTCAGCTTTTCCCGGTTATGGGTCGCCACAGCGGATCACCTGTCCGCTCATGATTGGCAGTGGAGTTTTACGGTGTTGAGTTGCCAGCCCAGCACCCAACCTTCCACAGAAGGCACACACATGCACACACTCCCACCTAGGGCCAATTTAGAATGTCCAATCCACCTACGGCATGTCTTTGGGATGTGGGAGGAAACTGGAGCACCTGGAGGAAACCAACATGACCACAGGGAGGACATGCAGACTCTGCACAGAAGGCACCCCAGCCAAGGATCGAACCAGAGAACCTCTTGTTGTGAGGCGGCAATGCCGCCCATAATGAAACTACACCAAAATATATAAAAGGGAAGAAAGCAACAAAGCAATACAAATTACAAGAAGGAATAACAGAAAAATAAACTAACCTTTGTCTCACAGCTATCTATGGCAGAGTTTGTGTGAGCTTTTCCAGTAAAGCCTTGAAATGTTTAATTTTACCCCATAAATAACAGGTTTACTTTCTAGCTTCTTCCTCAATTCACAGGTAATTAACCTTAAGTGAGCTGCTGTAATTTCTGTGTGATTCACAAGAACCACATCTCTGGTCTCTTTCCTAGTTAAGTATGTAATATCAGAAGGGTCTTCTTTTGTCAAAGCAGACTATTTCGAAATCGTAGTCTCAGGCAATTACCTTGTGTTATTTCCTCCATAATAAAAGTATTCCAGGCAGGGTCAATGCTCATTCTATCATGGCCTTGGTTTCTCTATAGCTTTTTGTAAAGGGTTGTACGCTAGAAGTATTCTAGAAGCTTCAATATGGTCTTCACTGCATACTTTTACAAAGTAGTACAAATGTTATTCCTCTTGCAGGTCTAGAGCAGGCTTTACTAGGACCATTCTTTAGGTTCTCCTTGACTATGTTTTCTTTCCACTTTCCAGTTATTTTAAGCTATGGTAATCTACCCATATAGCTTGGGCTACTGCAGCACTAATCAATATGAAGAAGATTGTACAGTCATGTAAGTAAACTTGCTCTAACAGTAGATGTTCAAAAGATCACTGCTGAAATAGCCACTGACTCCCTCCACTCCCTTATTTTTTTGTGTTTTTTATGCCAGGGAATGCACGTACATTTTTTAAAATTTTCCTAGCAATATTATCTCAGTTCTTAGCCTCCTTCTGTCAGTTGGCATTAAAGCCCTAAAGTGCTTGTCCCCCCAAACTTGTCTTTTTAGTCAACTCCTCTCAGTCTGAGTAATGGTTTGAACATGTGGAAGATGACCTAAAACTTTACAATCTGTCCCACCGTTATATCCTATACAGGGTATAACCCATATAGTTTAGGATACTGCAGTGATCACTCAAATATCAACTGTTATGGTAAGTTTACCTTTACAAGTGTACTTTCCTCTCCTTCCTTGGGTGCCAGAATTTACCTAAACTCTCATGCTTACAGTGATGTTTTTTTTCCAGTGAACACCCAGGTCTTTCAGCCTAGTCTTTGTTGACCTTAGAGCCTTCTCTCACCACTGCCTGCAAGAGATTGAGACAACTAGTAGTTCATGATCTAAGCCAGCTGTTTCACTGCTGATGAATTTGCAATCTCTGACTCTACCCCAATACCCTTTCCTTACTAGAAGGAAGTCTGCCCAAGCTGTATAATGGCCACTCTTATATGTGATCTTGTAACTGTTTTTCTTGTTGAACCATGTGTTGGCCACCATCATACCTGTTGCCTGAGGGAAGTTTAGAATGGCCTTTCTTCCTTTATTCCTGTTTCAAAACCCATATGGACCCAGGCAATGCTTATATCCTGTTATGTCCGTCCTGATATGTGCATTCAGGCCCCTCATTATCAACAACAACTCATACTTGGTTTTTAATCCCTAACAGCTTTTTAATAAAACCTTAAATAGAGAAAGAAATACAGACTTTCAATAATAGGCCAACATGGCTTTTCTCCATGTGCCTTTACTGCCAGGCTGACATTTTACATTTTACACAGTTTCTATTGTGAGTGCTCTAATGACCTTCAGCTCAATAAGCCAAGTAGTATTATGGCCTAAAGCAGTTTGTTACTGAGTTGTCAGTACACCAGAAGTAAATATCCTCTATATTTAACCAGAAAAAAAAATTAGCAGCAACATGCTATCATTATAAAGAGGGCAGGAGTTGAATAATTTATGTAATGTTGCTTAGGTTATATGATATATAGCAATATATGTGAAGCATAATGTTTGTTAATTTTAACTTGTTAATACAGTTTGATTACTTTTATATAAATGTAAATGTGCCTATGTCACAAATGATAATTCAATAAAGGTGTTTAAAAATGCCATACTTTTAAGTGACTAAAGCTGTAGGTGCTACATTGGATGCTCGGAGGTTAATATTACAGCTGTTGGTGTGTTTTGAAGCAGAAGACCATGTTGTTATTACCTCACATTGTCATAAATAAATCTTAAAGGGAGGCAAAGAGAAAACCTCTCAAAACAGTTTTCATTGACTTTAGCTGACATGTCATTACTGCCACTGTCTGACATTTTGCATTATATTCATTTTTTCGTAGGATAATAGGATCATAGAAGGTTACTAGGCTAATGGTCCTGGGGCCCTTATAAGCCTAGCCAAACGTTTATCCCCAAAAAGAAATCTCAGTCAGCACTTGTTGGCCCTGTTAGTGAGGGACACAGGTGGAACACCTGGGAAATATTTGTGCTTTCCCATCCATTAATCAAGGTTGCGCTTGAAGAGGGTCAGTGAGGTACTCTATTTGATGTGTATGGGAAGTGTATTCCAGAGATGGGGCAGCCTCTGGGAGACAAACCTGTCTCTCAAACAGGTTTTGTTGATGTCACACATTAGATTCAGGCCTTTCAAGTGTGTAATGCACGAGGAGTTAGATTTACAGATATGGAGCATCTCTAGTAGGGCAGGGTCCAAGATTGCCTTGTAGGTGAGACACATATCCTCTGAGCAATCTGTGTAATACCAAGTAGAGTGATAGTGATTTGAGCCTATCCACATAGGACAGGTGTTGGAAGCCATGGATTCTCTTTGTGGGGTATTTCTGTGGCCTTTGCAGTTGGTGCAGGTGTTTGGAGAGGTACACACGAAACAGGGTGTTATACTCATTTATTGGTCTAATGAGGGAGGAGTATAGAGAGGTAATAACCTCCTTTTTTTCTGGATGTAGTCCCTTTACTTATGAGATGACCCAAGTAAAATACTTTTCTGACCACCGCCACTGCATGATGATCGAATGTGAAATTATTATCAACCTGAGTACTCAGGTCTCTCACTACAGGTTGTGTGTTTAGGGGGTTGCCATTGATATAGCAATCAGTAGGAGCCATGTTTCTGCCAAATAGTATGATGATACTTTTTTTGCTTTTAGCTTGAGGCCATGACTTTGGCACCAGACATTAGTTGCTGTGAGACCCTCTTGTAGTATGTTAACATCATTTGAGGAGTCAATGACAGCACCTAATTTACAGTCATCTGCAAACGTGGTCAGCCACAGGCCTTTTGTCTTTGCCTGGACCTCTCAAAAGTAGATGCCAAACAGTAAGGGTCCAAGGACAGATCCCTGTGGAGCTCTACTAGTGACAGGTCTACTATCAGAGGTGGTGGTGCCTATTTTGACCTTGAGAGCCCTGTTGGTGAGCCAATTGGCCACCCACCTGATGAGATAGGGATTTACACCAAGTTGTGTTAGGTTTTCAATGATGACGGAGTGGAGGATTGTGTCAAAGGCCTTGGTCAAGTCAATACAAGCTATATGTACTGACTTTCCCTCATCCAGCCTCATCCAGGACATTTTGGATGATGTGGTGAACATCTGTTTAAAATGATAACATTTTACCAAATATTTATATTGTCTTCAGTTCTAACATACCTTAGCTGCAAAGCCATACTTTCAAGTGGCTAAAGCTGTCATGCCAAATTCAGTGATGTGATGCAATGGAACTTCTGAATTTAGAATTATAGTCTTTGGCATAGCTTTCTGTTATTATCTGAAAGTTCTGTAGTGAAACTTCAAACATGGACAGAGATATAAATTTTCAAAGCCAGGCACAAGGGACTTTAGTTCATAAGCCTTTACTGCTAGTCTGACATATTGCATTATTTTCAGTTTTTTATTTTGGGAGTTGTGATGAATTTCTGTTCATTATACTAAGAGCAGTGGCCTAAAATATTTCTTTTAGAGTCGTTAATACATCTGAAGAAGAAAAAATCCTCTACATTCAACAGAAAAGTACATGGTCTGATGTTGTTAATCTTCATTCATTCCTTATTGATGGGTGTCGGTTCCATCCTCAGAACTGAAATGGCCATTATAACAAGCTTGTGCCAGCCAAAAAACTCTCAAGGTAAGCTTTTACCCATAGTTCCCCTCTCTACATTACCTCAGATCTTGTTTGCCATGTATAGGATCAAGACGTGTCAGACCAGCTCTTTGTACCATCGCTGGTACAGGCCTTACCTTACCTCCGAGGTAATTCCCAATACCATTGTTAGTATTCCCTTTTTCTCCTTTCTTCTCTACTGTATATGTAAAAAAAAAGTATATATATATATATATATATATATATATATATATATATATATATATATAATCTCCTTTCTTCTCCCTTGTTGTGTGGCTAAATTGTATTTTTTGTGCCAATATGTCTGAGAAAAAGAGTACGACTAGGTTTAAGTGCTGTAATCAGTGTGACAGGAAAATGCCTAATGTGGACAGCGATACGTCCTGTGTCTATTGTCTCGGGGTGCCACATCTATCTGTGAAACCCCCTTGTGAACTTTATAAAGCATTTAGTTTCCGCACGTTGGCGGAATGTAAGAATAAGTTTATGCTTAAAGGTCTCCTTAAAACTTAAGTAAAAACTTAAATCTTCTTTCCCCGAGGTTCTCTCTAAGGCGGAGGGCTCATCCCCTCCAAAGAAAGAACACAAAAAGAGGAGTAAATCCTTACCCTCTTCTCCTCACACCTGTGAATCCAAATTGATGGAGCTGAAAGCAAAAATATCAAAATTGGCACCCAAATCCTCAGCACCGGAGCCTCAAACCCCCTCCACTGTGCTTTCCTCCGTTCTGGCACCTCAGCAGCTGACTATGGTCCCATTATTTGCACCTATTTCTCAGACTCCAACTATGACACCAATTGTGACAACTTCCCTTTAGGCATCAAAAATAGTCATTCCAACACCGGTCACTTCCCCCCTTTCCTATACATCATGCTGGTCCTTTGACCTTGGTGCCAAAAGGTGGAATAACCCCTCAGACCCAATATTCCCCTTTGGTGGATCCATTTTTTGGCCAACAATGCAGCCCTTTTCTAGAGCATCCTGACTCTCCATCAGGGATATACACCCACTCCTCCAAGAGCCTTTTGGAACTGGACACAGTGAGGCTTGTGGATCAACTCCTGGTGGCCAGAAGATTTCCAACACTCTTCAAATCCTCCCTCCCACCTGGAGCAGAGGATGTTTCTCCATGGACTCCCGCATACTTTCCTCCTATGTCCTCCCTGGAGGTATTGGAGCCTTTGACACAAATGCTGACTATGGTTCCAGTTTCTTTGGCTACATTGTTAAACCTCACCATGGCTTTGTAATCTAACCTTTGGTCATTGACTCACCAAGAGCTCCCATCCTCAGGATCAGCACTGGTCTGTTGGCACTGGGATCCCTAGTGAGGTGCCTGCTTTTTCCATGATGCAGTCAAATAATGTTCTGGTCACCTTGGCGGAACTGGATCCTCTCGTAGCTCCTCCCCTGGGAGTGGGTTCATCGGAGAGTGATGTGACCCCGGTCTCAAGGTTGTCTTTTTTGGTTCAATTCCCACCCCTCTTCAGGTGGACCTGCTTTCCAGGTGATGGATAGGGCACTTGCCTCTGCAGGCTCCCAGCTGGTCCCTTTGGTGCTGGAGACCAATATATATACCTTTCCTCTGAGCCGCAGTTGACACAGCCCACTACTCAAGGACACCGGACTTGGGAATTTCAAGACATCCTTACACAATGTACCCACTCTGTAGAGTCCTCCCCAATGTCTCCACCGAGGAGGTACCTCGCAAGAGATCATACAAGAGGAAGCACGTGGCATCCCCTGAAGAATCCCTCACCAAAGATACACACTACAATGAAGAGGAAGGATCCCCATAATCACCCCCTGAGGATGTCTCCTTTGGAGACATATTGGAGATCCTGAAGCAGTGGGGGGACTGGAAGCCCACCACCCCTTCCTCTGAGGAGTTTGTATTCTTGCAGGTGTTCCATGCCCAGCCCTCTATTTCCTGGGTGACCCCGCCTGCAGATGACCTGGTTCGGGTCATAATGCAGCACACCTGGAAGTATCCTGATATCATTGAACCTATCCTCCCGGAGACCAGACAAAATTCTTTCTCCTCCAGAAGACAGTCAACACTGGTCCAAGGGCCTGCAAGTAGATGGTGGCAGTGGCCACTAAGAAAGTGCTTGCTGAGGAGACCACTACTGTCCATCCCCCTAACAGGGAATCTAGGGTGATAGACAGACTAGTGGAGCCAGTATACTCTTCAGTGACCTTCGCTATCCGGTCCCTGAACTGTCTGGCACACTTTACCTGGATTCAGAGAGACCTAATCTCAAAACTCTCAGAAACCCTTGCAGGAGCAGTTTCTGATGGGGTACATGACAAAGTTGCCTCACAGCTTGCCATCCTGGAATCTATCTCTAACTCTTCCATGCAGTTTATTTCTCATTCTACTAAAGGGGTGGCTAGAGCAGCAGGTGCAGGCATTGTCACGAGACGTCATGCCTGGATGTGCTTATGTGATTTTTTGGATCTCTTTAAGTCTTCCTTCCTGAATGCCCCTGTAGAGGCCTCTTCTTTTTTGGCACTAAGGTAAAAGACACTTTAGCCATGTGTGAGAATGTTGGTAAGACCTTGTCTGTTGTAGGCATATGTTTTTCCACCCCCCAACAACCCTATTCTAGGAATCAAAGGAGTAGAAAGATGTGGTACAAAACATCCCATGGTCCTTTCCGCAACACACTGGGTAAGTTTTCCCCAGAGGGCAGAAGGGGGAACTCAACTGGAAGACACCCCTTCAGACGCAGAGGGGGTCCATGTAATCATGGATCGAGAGATTCCTTCTCTGGACAACCTTATCAGTGCTTCTGAAGAGTTGCCCACCTGCTTACCCCTGGAAGCAGTCGGTGGATGATTTTCTCTGCACCACCTTGCCTGGCAAACAATAGCCCCAGATCTCTGGGTGCAGATGATAATTTCCAGAGGTTACCACATCCCTTTCAACCTTTACCCAAGACCATTAAGGCATATTCCTGACATTCCACCCAGTCAAAGGGAAGTAGAAGCTCAAGAAATCCAAAAGCTGCTTCAAAAAAGGGCCACCCAAACATTCCCACCAGACCACATTAGGATCCAGATTCTACTCAAGGTTCTTTTTAGTGCGAAAAAAGACAGGGGACTGGAGGCCAATTCTGGACCTCAGCATTCTAAACAAATTTGTCAAACAAATGAAATTCCAGATGGTAATGGTTCAGTCTATACTTCCTTTTCTGGAGAAAGGTGATTGGATGTGCTCGATACATCTTCAGGATGCATATTGCCACATAAAAATGGACAAAACCTCCAGAAGATTCCTCTGCTTCCAGCTGGGAGCCAATCACTACCAAACTAAGTGCTGCTCTTTGGTCTCTCTATGACCCCCAGAGTGTTCACCAAAGGCATGGCAGTGGTAACAGTTCACATGAGACTGCAAGGATTCCGGGTGTTTGCATATTTAGACGATTGGCTCCTCACCACCACAACCAAGCATCTTCTGGTTTCAGCCACTCATTACACTCTACAACTAATGGAACTTTTAGGGATAACAGTAAACAAAGACAAATGCAATTTGACTCCTTCTCAAAGACTGGAGTTCATAGGATCAAATTTCAATACTGAGTCTTACTTGGTCTCCCTCCCACTCCACAGGCTGGAAAGACTCAGATCTCAACTCCGGGTGATACTCTGTCAGGACAAAACTCTGGCTCAGGCAGTTCTCCAGCTTCTAGGGTCAATGGCAGAATCAATAACAATAGTTCCACTGTCAAGACGTGAGACTACTACAGTGGCTTTTACTAATGCAGTGGTCCCCTCTGACTCATCCTATGTCCTTTCAAATCAGGATAACAAATCAGTGCAAACAAGATTTAATTTGGTGGATGAAGCCAGAAGAGCACCTATGGAGTCACCCTTTCTCCCCCTCTCAGCCCAAAGCCATAGTGACAATGGATGCCTCCCTGATGGGGTGGGGGTCATTTCCAGAAAAGGACAGTCTAAGACACTTGGTCACCCTTGGAGGCCAACCTGCATATCACTGTTCTAGAACTGAGGGCAGTGCTAATAGTGTTGCAAGCATTTCAACCTGTTCTTCCTTCGGGAATGATTGCCATCCAGTCCAACAACATGTCAGTAGTCTGGTGCATCAACAAACAAGGTAGAACCAAGTCCTACCCATTTTGTCAAGAAGGCATGAGAATTTGACCATGGGCGATAGCTTTCAACAGCTTCCTGATAGCAATGCACATTCCCAGGGATTCCAACGTAATTGCAGACAAATTGAGCAGATGCATTCTCCTGCCTCACAAGTGGTCCCTCAATCTTGTCGTAGCGGTGGAAATTTTCAGTCACTGAGGCCAGCCTTGGTGCAATCTGTGTACCCTGCAAATCACAAATGCAGCAGCTACTTTGCCCTAATTCCCCCACAGGGGGAATCTCTGATGGACTCTCTTGTGCACAATTGGCCCATGGGACATCTTTATGCTTACCTTTCCCTTCCTCTGATCCCACGATTATTAAAGAAGACTTTTCATTTGAAAAGCATAGTTATCCTCATTGCACCATACTTGCCCCGACAAATTTGGTTTCCCTTTCTTTGGCCTCACCTAGTAAATCAACCATGGATTCTGGATCCAACTCTGGAATTGCTGCTGCACCCACAGGGGTTGATAGATCCAAACATATTGAGCCTAAAGCTGACAGCTTGGTTCCTCCACTTCCAGTAATTGCCAGGCAAAGCAACCTATCCTCCACTGTCCACCACATTCTTCTGGCTTCCCATAAACCATCCACCAGGAAACTTTATCTAAGCAAGTGGAAACAATTCATAATTTGATCTCGTAAAAAGGGAGTAAACGCTTTTTCAGTCCAGCTTTTTATGGTGCTAGAGTACTTATCTAACCTCCTTCATTCAGGAGCCGCAGCTTCTACTATTCGAGTACACTTGGAGGCAATCTCCAATTTCCATAATGATTTCAAAGTCTCTTTCTTGATTTCACACCGTCTTTGTAAAACATTTTTGAAAGGAGTTACACACATTATCCCCCCTTTAAACAGCCGATTTAGCCCTGGAGTTTGACATTAGTTCTACAATCCTTGACTCATTCCCCCTTTGAATCTGCTGCCAATTGTGATCTAAAATTCTTATCTTGGAAAACTTTGATCTTGCTGGCCAATACCTCAGCAAGAAGAATTTCTGAGTTGCAACATTTGTGCATAAAATGTTCTTATATAGTGTTCCATAAGGACAGAGTATCACTTCAGACTAACCCCTCCTTTTTACCCAAAGTTATTTCTGACTTGACTATTAATCAAACCATAAATTTACCAGTTTTCTTTCCAAATTTTTCTAATAAAGGAGAATATTCACTACATTTGCTTGACATACATAGACAATTGCACTTTTATTTTGACAGAACTAAGTCATTACAAAAATCTGACCAGTTATTTGTATCATTCTCAGGACCAAGACTGGAGAGACCTTTTTCCAAAGTTACTTTGTCTAAATGGTTGAGAGATTGTATTTGCTTCATTTATCAATGGAACAAAGCTTCCCTACCATCTAAAGTCAAAGCACATTCAACCAGATCAATCGCAACATCGGTTGCTTTCCATGCAAGAGCTTCTATGGATGACATTTGTGTGGCAGCAACATGGTCTATCCCTCATACCTTTATCACTCATCACAAATTGGATATGGTCTCCAGGGAGAGAGCTTCCTTTGGTTCAATGGTACTCAGGAATATTCTTCCATAGGGCCTTCCAAAAAACAAAGTAGCTAGGGAGTCTGCCCCATCAGTAAGGAATGAATGAAGATTAACAACATCAGATAAAGAAGTTATGTTGTTACCATAAAATTCTATCTGTGTTGTTAATCTTCATTCATTCATTGCAACCCACCTGCCATCTCCCTCTGAAAGACTTCTGGAGGTTCAGATAGGGCCTTAGCCTATGATAGGAAAGTTGCTCAGATAAAGCCTCTGCTTCTTTCTTTCATCCTTACGGGCAAACTCAATCTGAGGTAATGTAGAGAGGGGCACTATGGGTAAAAGCTTAGCTCGAGAGTTTTTTGGCTGGCACGCACTTGTTATAATGGCCGATTCTGACACCCATCAGTAATGAATGAAGATCAACAACACAGATGTAATGTTATGGTAAGAACATAACTTCTTTTTTTCAGTTATTACATACTGTGGCTACAATGCCTTGGCTTTGGCTGGCTAAATCTGTGAGTCAAATTCAAAGGTGTGCTGCACTAAACATGGCAATGTCAGATTTGGTATTTTATAGCTAGGTATCCTACTACTAACTAAAAGTTTGTAAATAAATATCAGAATGAGAGAGAGAGAGATACCCTTTCAAACATAAGGGTTTGGTTCATGTGCCTTTATTGCTAAAGTCTGACATTTTGCATTATACTCATTTTCATTGTAGGTACTGTGGTGAACACCTCCTCTATATATTTACAATAGTGCCCTAAATACCTCTTTACTTAGCTGGCATTAAATCAGAAGCAAAAAAATCCTCTATATTTCACCAGAAAAAATGTTTTCAGTTGTAACATGGCTACAGTAATGCACTTTTAAACTATGGATTCAACTTCAGAGGTGTGCTGCATTGGGAGCTGTGGTGTTAGAATTGCAGCCGTGTATGCGTTTTATATTATAAGAGAATGTCTTGATGTTATTACCTTACAGTTTTGTTGTGAATTCTGAAAGAGCATGGTGTTTTTCAAAATCACTAACAAACTCAGCATTTCCTAAAAAACTTTACTTGTCTCTCAGTTTTGTTGTCCCTCACCATGCTCGGCATACTCATTCACTCTCTCTCTCTTTCTCCCACAATACATTAATGTTCATCTAACAAAACTTCCAAATATTAACTTATGAGTTCACTTTGGTCACTTCTGTAGTCTTTCTGACCACCAGTAATGATACTGTTGGCTTTCCCTTAACCAGCAGTACAAGGTGAGTTCTCACTTCCATTTTACCCATAAGTCAATCTTTATAATCCAAGTGTAGTACCATTTTATGCTCAACCATCCCTACTGTTGTTCTGCCACGTTCTTCAAATCTAAACTTCTGCATGTATGGCAAGGTGCAATAGCCAAAATAGAATCCAAACAAAAAAAGCAAAAAACAGCCATGACTCATCCAAGTGAGGTTTAAAATTTTATTGAAACAGAAAAATAAATCTCATCATAAGATGAGAAACATACAGACTAGTTTGGGCATAATAGCCTTCATCAGTGTATACAAACCTTAAATTGCACTACTGAATAAATACTGCTTCAAGCACTACTAAACTAACTGTTTTTCGATAATCATAAATGCTCATTAAGACCAGGAGAATAACCCACATAGTCTAGTTATCCAATATTTCTTCTTCTTATTCAAGATATTATGTCACCCTGCCTTGTTATTCCTGTTATCATACATTAATACAGGGACACTTTAGCACCAATGCATGCTCTGAAATGGACGTCTCATTTCCAAACACTTCATGCATTAATACAGGGACACTTTATCACCAATGAATGTTCTGAAAGTGTGAGCCATGTCTTACAGAATTGCATTCTAGACTCAGATGCCATGTAACACCAGTCACATTTGTGGAATTCCTAAAAGTGTCAAACTTAAAATTATCAAACACAGGAAAACCAGGTCCATGTTCTCAATTATGGATAACAAATTTAGTAAATACTGCAGGTCCTCATAAGTCATCCATTATCTTTACCACAGAATTCCATATTTTTGCTTGTTTATCATGTCAGTTTCATGAACCTAGCCCTTTCAAAAATAAAGATGCAAACTGATAGCTGACTTAGTTGTGTGGGATACTGCAAAGCATTTCTAGAGTGCATCAAATTTCACGTGCTGGTACTCTTCTCAAAAATTCATTGTTAAAGTTTTTGCACTGTAGCCAAAACTAACATCATTAATATCCTCAAAGTTAAAATAAATAAATGCAGCATCAGCCACTTTGTCTCTGAAATTTCTGACTGCAGCAATAGTAAATACAATTCTCTTCTTATTAATATTAAATGTAACAAGATCTTTTATTCTGACTTGGAAGAAAACTACACACAACTTAACTATAATTTGTCTGACTCCACACCACATCACAAAATCTCAAAACTCCTTAATGTTTACTTTTTTATGTCAAGTACACTATTAGCAAAAATGTCACCAAACAGAATGCTTCTTACAAACCACAGTACACACATGTAATTTAAAAAAGCATTTAATTAGGAGGAGAATGGCTGATATAAGGTATATTTGCCTTATTTGCAACTGGGGAGTAAAACTTTAACTTTGGGTGTATTGAAAAATGGTGTAGCAACTTTTTTTTCTATGGTTCCCAAAACTGCATGCATACAAAGCTGTAGGTTATGCATTCCTTTGCTTCTCACTGCAATGACTACTTCATTTTTGCACTTTTTAATACACACACACACACACACACATATGTGTGTGTGTGTGTGTGTGTGTGTGTGATATATATATATATATATATATATATATATATATATATATATATATATATATATATATATATATATATATATAAAACATTTTTCATAAAGTTGAGAGTGGGATGCCACTCAACAGCCAGCAGAATGAAACATGTCTTCAGAGTTAAAGTATGTGTCTTGCAAATAGTTTTCTGCTGATTTTGTGAAAATATGTACTTAAGTTTGATTTTGATAAATAGATTTGTAGCTGTCCTTAATTTCTACCACATGCAAGGGTCATTCTGTCATATGCTTGTATGTGTTTAAAATCTATCATAAGATTATATCTGTGGGTGTCCACTAAGGAAGAGGTATTAATACAGTACTTCAATAGGTTAGGTAATAATACCCAGCTATGTGATAAACAGATCTATACAGTACTTCAGTAGGTTAGGTAATAATAGCCAGCTATGTGATAAACAGATCTATACAGTACTTCAGTAGGTTAGGTAATAATACCCAGCTATGTGATAAACAGATCTATACAGTACTTCAGTAGGTTGGGTAATAATAGCCAGCTATGTGATAAATAGATCTATACAGTACTTCAGTATGTTAGGTAATAATAGCCAGCTATGTGATAAACAGATCTATGCAGTACTTCAGTAGGTCAGGTAATAATAGCCAGCTATGTGATACATAGATCTATATCACTTCATTGACGTTTACTTACCTTGAATGGCTATTCATTGAACTGACATCATCAAATGGCACTTCATCGAACGTTCACATCAGCGAATGTTTTTCTCACGGTAAGAAATCACTTGGCCAGCATACCTACCTACACACATACCACAGTACATCAAACCCACCAAAGTGGGGGCTATACCCCCCACAACACACACCACCCGTACGTATATATACCAACTTCAAGATTGCACTATAGTGAGGAAAAGGGCAAATTTCTGTATGTTCATCAAGTGACTTCCTTCCCTGGGAAAAATATTCGCTGATGTGAATGTTCAATGAAGGACTGTTTAATGATGTTGGTTCCATGAATAGCCGTTCGAGGTAAGTAAACTTCGGTTAAGTAGTATAGACCCATGATACACACTGCTCCATTATCACTATATGTGTATCGACCACAGGGCACATATTGGCAGTATTGCAGTACTATTGTTGTGCACTGCAATGGCAGCATGGTCCGCCTAGGGTCACATAACATCATTGCATGCTATTCATAAGCAATCACCTGATACTTTTGTAAGCTATGCTCATAAACTGGATCCTACAGTGAATGGCATACTGTGCTGTGTACATTGAGGCTTTGTTTACTATTGCACACATTTTATGAATCCCAGGACCTCAAGCCATGCACACAATGATTAGCATTTCCGTGCCTTTTTCAGCAAACTTTAATTTTCAGCTTAATTTAATATTGTGTTCACTGGCACCAAAGCCATGATGGGGTGGGATGGGTTTGAAGGTATCTGTTGTAGCTTGCTTTGACTGACACCTTCATATTATTACCTGGGCACAGTATTTAACAGCCAGGTCACATTCACAAAGATATCTCATTGTAACATCGCCCTTGCCCAGACTGTATAAAGTTGGAAATTAGATAGTAAATACTGAACTGGCAGCTACTGATACCCCTTTCTTATTGCACAGCACACTTGTACCATGCCAGACATGAGCTGCTCCTGCCGAAAGTCACACTGGAAAATTTTACACCTGCTGTAGTCATGTCAAGTCTTCATCCAAGACCATGAGGTAAACTGTCTTGTAGTAGGCCAAGCAATACAGCATTAGTTCAAGATTTTCTGTTATTAGCTCCAAGGATAAAATCAAATTCTGAACCTGGACAATATTATCAAAATGTTAATATGTTGACTTGATGACAGATAATGTTTGGTCATTATGAGCCAACCTGTTGTGATGCCCCACCACTGGACCAGTAATCATGGAGCCTCAATCCTCACCACTGACACCAGTGGGGGACATACATTGGGAGGATGACAAGTTACACACATAGTATTTCTCGACGCTTCTCTCTGCATCAAGTGCAATTTCCCTTAAGATCACACAGAGACCACACTCATTCTGGGGCTGGTTTATCCCTCTTACTCCAGATACCCAGTAAGACTCCCTACTAACACAGTTATAGAGTTAAGATCTCAGCTGAGTGACCAAGCCAAGACCTCCAGCACCCTCTCTGTCCAATTAGTGCTTTGTGTCCCTGCCCAAGTAGCTGACACACTCACTCTTTGAGGTATGATTTATACACACACACACACACACACACCCCTGGAAAAGACTGGCACAGGTTTACTAGCTATGACCCTTTTTGCCCAGACTATAAGGTAGTTTCCTCTGCCACCAGTCACTCCTTATCAGCTACTTTATGGCCCTTAACAAAGGGTGTCCAATCTAATTGTGTAATGTTACTGTTAATACAAATGGTAGTTTGACCAAGAGCAAGGCTATTAGGAGTGGCCTACACAGTGTCACCAAATAAATATGGAAGTAGTCTCTGAACTTAAATATCTCTAGACATATCAGCCACAATGAAAGGTTAAAATATATTGAATAATAATTATTAAAATAACAAGAAAATAGTATATATTCACAGTGACAGCAGAGTTCAAAATCACAGGACATATTTCAAACAACACTGCAGGACAGTCTCAAATAAATAAAGAAATGCATGTAAATTAAGCTTTGCTATAGTCCTGACTATATCTAAGAATTGTTATAACCTAGTTAACCTACTTACAGAGCAAGGCCAGTGTATGGTGAAGGGGTCTTCTGGTCAGGTCCAAGGCAGACTACAGAATGCTCCATCTCTCTCATAGAGTTCTTATATTAATATCTCAACTATTACTGCTGGGATAGCTTCAGAATGACCTCATTTCTTGTCATCTGACTCTAACCCAGGTTAAACCCCCTACAGCTGGAAGATAGAAGTATTTAGCATCTACCTGTGTAAATACATAGACCTCATATTTTTGGCAAATGGTGGAAGTCATAAAGCAATAAAACACTTCCAAGACAATACAGAAAGCTTCCTAGTTTTAGACATTGTGTGTCTTGCTGCACTGAAACTGAAAGATAACATCTTTTTATGACCTGGCCATAAAGTAATTTAATTGCAGCTATTTTTCTGAAGTTAACCTTCTGTATTCCAGTTTCCACTGTTAAAATATATACAGCTAAACAGTTACAACAGTGCAGGTACATCTATGTTCTATTCCAGTAGAGCATGTTGAGGTTACATTTCATAGGATCATAGGAAGTTACTAGGCTATTGGCACTGAGGCACTTACAAGCCTAGCCAAGAATTTAGCTCACTGTCCAGCAGGAATATAGGTGGAATCCCAGGGGTGTATTTTCTGTTCCCCATTCAGTTATCCAGGTTGCACTTAAAAAGGTTTAATGAGGTGCACTGCTTTACATGGAGAGGGAGTCTATTCCACAAAAGGGAGAGTCTCTGGGACACAAGTCTGTCCCACCAAGTGCTATTAATGTCATAGACTAGGTTGAGGTCTTGTGTGCAGGTTACTTGAGTGGAGCTTGACTTGCGGATATGCAGCAGTCCCATCGGGACGGGGTCTGAGATTGCTTTGTATGCCAGACAGAGGTCACCTCTGAGGAGTCTGTAGAAGACTGAGCAGAGGGACATGGCTTTTAGCCTATCTGTGCAGGATAGATGTTTAAGGCCCTGAATTCTCCATGTGAGGAATCTCTGTGGTCTCCCCATATGCTGCATGTGCTTTGCAAGGTACATGCCAAAAGGGGCATTGCATTCAATATTCGGTCTTATAAGGGAAGAATACAGGGATGTTATGACCACCTTGTCCCTGGATGAGATACCCTTACTAATGAGGTGGGCCATGTAGAAAGCTTTCTACACAACGGAGGCAATGTGGTGGTCAAAAGTCAGTTTGCTATCAACCTGGGTTCCCAAGTCCCTCATGACTGATTGTATGCTTAGGACCTTATTATCAATGTGATAATTTGTGGGGACATCATTCTCCCCAAAAGGGATGATGATGCATTTTTGGCATTAAGTTTGAGGCCATGTTTCTCTCACCAGTCATTTGTTTTGGTGAGAATCTCTTGGAGGATGTCCACATCACTAGGGGAATTGATGACAGCACCCAGCTTGCAGTCATCTGCAAACTTGGTCAACCATAGCCCACTAGATTTGGCCTGCACCTCTGAGAAGTATATCCCAAACAACAGAGGCCCCAAGACTTATCCCTGGGGTACACCACTTGTTATGGGTCTACTACTTGAGGTGGCTTCCCTATTTTGACTAGGTGAGTTCTATCAGTAAGCTAGGTGCCTAGATGAGAGAGTTTATCTATTATACCTGAGTGGGGAATAGTATCAAAGGCCTTGGCCAGGTTAAGGTATGCAGTGTGCACCATATTCCCCTCATCTGTGGCCTTGCTGACTGTCTCAAAGAAGTCCACCAATATTAACAGGCATGACCTCCCCTTGACAAAGCCAAACTGTGTTAGATCAAGTGTCTGGAGGTTGCCAATGTCCTTGTTAATGAGGTCCATGATAATCCATTCCATGGTCTTGCAGATCAGACTAATTAGGCTGATGGGTATATAATTTCCTGGTTCGGTGGATGCTCCACCTTTGTGCAAAGGAATGACAGTAGCTGTGGTCCACTCTGCTGGTACGAAGCCAGTACTCAGGCTTTGGTTGACTAGGGTGACTAATGGTGCTGCAAGTTCCTGTCTGAGTTCATGTAGGATGCAGCCTGTGATGTTATTGGGTCCCATGGAGGCTGTATTTTTTGCCTTTGAGAGGGCAGTGATGACTTGCTCCCTAGAGATAAGGGGAGGAGGACAGGTACAGGGGATGTCCTGTTTTACTGATGGGGGGACAGAGAAGTGAAGTTTTCACTTAACCTGTCTGCCAGACGGTTGTCTATATCTACAGAGTTTGTGTATATGGTATCCTTGACCACCAGTTCTGAGCAGATCTGGGTGCTTCTCTTGAGATTGTGGACATATGTCAAGAAAGACTTATGAGTGTCTTTAGTAGATGTAATAGCAGAAGTGTCACATCGGATAGACATAGTTCTATCAGGAGTGTGTAATAGGACAGATGTAAGCATCAGTAGAGATTCTGCATCAACAGCAGATGCTACTCCAACAGCCTCCATGATGTTTTAACAGCAGAACATGGCATTAGTTTTTTAAATGTAGAGAAAATGCAGTTGTGTTTCCTCCACAGCTGATCGCTTTAATGAATCCACAACAAGCAGTCAAACTGTGCTGGCAGTGAGACCTAAAACACATGCAGGGCAGGGCCCTGACTGCTCAAGAAACAATACTATTTTAAATGATTGTGCCCTAACCAAAGATTCAATTTTTTTTAGAGAAAGCGCTCCCGATAAGGCAAGAAAAGAGGAAAAGGCCGTTCACACAGCAGGCAAGGGAGGCAGAGCATGAGATTTGATATGCCAACCAAATAAAAAAGACTGGACTCAATGAAACTGTAGGAAGTAACTTGATTTATAATTTGTCTTCCTTGTTACTGACACCTGAACAAACTGCAGTCCTTAACAAAGGACTTTCATTTATTCCAGCTGCTGCCACTAACTTAACAGACGTACTGCTAGATTTACGATTATTTGCCAGGAAATTAATTCTGGGGGTGACTTTCCCAGAGGGGAATGAAATGCTTAATGTGTTTAGGAAGCCCAGTATATTTACACCAAAGTTTTCACCAGACATAGAAGCGTTCATTAATATGTGTGAGAAGGATGTATGAACTGTGTATATGTCCCAAAGTTATGAGACTGAATTTTATAATTTGACATTTAATAAATCAGTATCACTGCTTGAACTGACTAATATGCAACAGCTTAGCATTAGGCCGGCAGATAAAGGAGGTGGAATAGTTCTGTTAGACAAAAGTGACTATATTGATAAAATGATGGCTATGCTAACAGATGAAGCGGTATATATGAAACTGCAGAAATTTCAAATTACTGGTATTATTAACAGGGTCAGTTTCTACCTATATGATTTATTAATAACTAGTCGGATAGATTATGATTTGTACACTTATTTTACAGTGGATCATCCTTTGATACCTTTGATATATGGTCTGCTGAAGGTTCATAAGGATGCAATTAACCCACCCCTTTGACCAATTGTGTCAGGGAGGGGGTGGTTAACAGAACCACTGTCAATTTATGCGGAAAAGCAATTGAGGCAGCCCCTGGATTTAGTTGCAAGTATCTTGAAGGATTCTAAACAATTTATTCAAGACTTATTTCAGTGGTCTAACATGTCTAATAGTTTAGAAGATGTAATCCTTGTAACCCTAGATGTGAACTCTTTGTTTACAGTCATCCCTAATGATTTAGGGGTTGATAATGTTAGAATGTTTCTTGTATCTGAGACGACATTCTTGAATTTTAAGATAGAGCTCATTTGTGCTTTATTACAGATGATTTTGGAGAATAATATTTTTTCATTTGAAGCTTAGTAGTTTTTGCAGAAATTAGGGGTGGCTATGGGGACAGCGTGTGCTAACTCATATGCAAATCTAGTTCTTACGCAGTGAGAGAAACAGTCTGTTTTTTTCTAACATTCTATTTGTCAGTCATGTGAAGTTCTACAGACGTTTTGTAGATGACATCTTTTTTGTTTAGCAAGGGCCCTCCCACATTTTAAGTCAGTTTGTTGACTACTTGCAGAACACAACAGCCTATCTTAGTTTTACTATACATAGCTCTGTGATATGTATTGAGTTCCTAGATATATTGTTTAACATTAATGATTTAGGTGCCCTATCCACCAGCATGTACAGGAAACCCTGTAAGAAAAATAATATTTTACATAACACTAGCATGCATCCGCAACATATTGCTTGAAATGTAGTTAAGAATCAGGTTCTTAGATTAATGTGTCTGCATACTGATGTTTTATCTTTAAGTAAAGCTCTAGATACTTTGCGTATTGAATTATTGGAATAGGGATACAGCATAGGAGTAATAGAGCAGGCTATAGAAGAGGTTAGTATGAAAACAGTTACACCTTACTTTTCTAGAAGGCCTGAGATGCAAAAAATTGACCCATGATCAGTTAATAAATTTGATAAAAAAGAATGGTTCTAACTTATTCTAACAATATTAATTTTGTATGTCACATCATGAAGAAGAAGTGGCCAATTTTAATGATGGATGAAAATATAAATAAAATTGTTGGTGATACCCCGCAGTTCTTTTTTAGAAATAACAAAACTCTAAAACAACTTCTATGTTATAAACAGTCTAGGCCTACTAGGAGTCAATCTGAACGTCAGTGTATCTATGCCTGTAGATCTTGCAAGGCATGTATGTTTATTTGGTCCACTACTTCCATTATTCATCATAGAACACTTAAGGAGATTAATGTTTGTTCTTATGTAAACTGTAATAGCAGTAATCTTGTTTAGATGGCACAATGTACAGCATGTGAAATGTTCTATGTAGGGAAGACAAATCGTACCCTTAAGGAATGTATACTGGAACATGCTAATGATATATGGAATGGTAAAGTCAATAATGCACTAGCTAAAGCATGTGTTAGATTTTGATGAAACTCACAAATGTAAGTTCTTAGTTCAGCAACAATTTAATGTCAATACTAGGGAGGGTGATGTTATTAATGAAACTGAATTTTTGGAGTTGAAATGGATTTTAGACATTAGAGCAGATTTGTTTCCAGGGCTTAATAGTGCTATCTCTTTAAAGCCTGCCTTAAAAAGAAGAGATTTGAATTACTGATGAATATCATATGACTAACATTCTCATTTGATTGGCTAAGGGTTGTTTTTAAATGTCTTGTTGCAGTGTATGTTTTATGGTCTGAAGAAGCGATAGTATCATGAAAGCGCTCACCTGCTTTTATTTGTTATTTTATTAAAGTACATTTTTATACAACTGCTTCAGCCTATTGGACATCTTTGGCTTCTATACTTTAGTAGATGTGGCCAGTTTGAACACGAAGTTTGCTTTGGAGGATTTCACTGGTGCTCTTATTTGCTTGTTGAGGCTAAGGAGAGATTGCTTCCAATTAGACACCTGCTCCTTCTTGGTCCTGGACAGCAATTATTTCCTTTTATTATAGAGTTTATTTATTGTAGATGCCCACCAGACAGGTTTACTCTTCCTTGAGGATGATGATTTCATCTTGGCTGTTATTCCTCATTCCATGCAGCTATATAAATACCCATATAGTACTTTGGTGTAAGTTTGGACATATGTGCCAGTTTCTGTGGAGGGGGAGAGGGGCTGTGAAGTGGTTTATACTTTCCCTCAGGAGGTTGTAATCAGCTTTAGAGAAGTGTTTTTGTTTGACCCTTTCAAACAGCACTTTGTAAAATACCTCTTCAGCACACGTCTGTACAAACCATCTTATATGACATACAGCTCTAATACATTTGTAACACAAACATCTTATATTAGTCATGTTGATATTCACAAACGACAAATAATTATTTACAAACTTCCAGACAGCTGGGCTGGCAGTATCTCCTTCCGTGATACCTGTCATCACAAATCATGCCAAGATAATAAACACATGACATACATTGATGCAATCTACCCTCTTATATTATCTGGTGGGGTAAGAAAAATGTGAAGAAAGGCAACATGTACCAGGCTGAAGTTCAAATGACATTACATCATTCCTTGAAGGATAAACTCCACAGAAAGTCTTCAAGCATGAAGTCTGACACAAACTCTTGAGTAAATGAAAGGGGTATCTAAATACCTTCAGCATAAAACTTATAATGAATACCTTCCCTGTAGGTCTGCTCATACATCAGCATATACACTGAGACCAAGAGCAGTACTAGAATCAAGCCCTGAGGTACCACACACTCCAGCTGGCATCCACTAGAGGGATTAACTCTAAACTGCACACTGAGTACAGCACAGAAAGAAAAAGGAAACCACCTCAGAGATGTACCACAGGATCCACAATACTTTTACTAGAACTCAATGAGTATACCTTAAAGGCCAAAGAGAGATCAAGGAGAATCAGATGCAATATCACTCCTGATTCCATAACATAAAGAGATCACTGACAATCCAAGTAAGGGCTGTGTTAGTGCTGAGCTTAGATTTAAACCAAGATTTCAATAAAAACGCATAAAGAGGCAGGGTAGTTCATTGCTGTGACAGAAAAGTGCTTCCCTCCTGTTATTTCATATTATTTTTCATCTCTCTCAAGTACTTTTTTTTTTGTAAAAACAAATTCTTCTTTTTAATTTCCTTTTTTTCTATCTGGATGTATCTTTAGTTGGCATGTTAATGATGTTACAGGGAAGGTCCACTCTCAGACATTTTTAATTTGAATATCAAAAATTAATGAAATGTTTAATGCCCAGTAAAAATAAAAAGCTTACAACTAAGAAAACAATACCACCTCCCCTTTTGAAAAATGGTATAAAGTGACTAAAGTAACCCCAGTGCTTTTTGTCTGGGTTCAACAAGTGCTATCTTTCTGAATCTGGGATTTGACTCTGGTATCGCTTGCCAACACCCACTTGATTGAAAAGATCTCAAGTGCCTCTTCTGAGAACAAACATGATACCCCATTGAGGACTGCTTCTAAATCACAATTTTCTCTCTTTATAATATCAATCAATAATATTTTCAACATTCACCTGACTGGGCTATCAATCTTATACAAGCAGCAAAACCTCTTTTAATGAGTAAAAATATAAATGGTTAATTTAAAAGTAAGCTAAAACAACTGTACTGCATCTGCAAAAGAGCAATCATACCATACGGTTTTGGTCATGAAATAACAGGAATGTGTACATTAGAGGCACATTCGTTTTCATTTCTAAGAACTGATTCAGATGAAATATGTACTGTAAATGCATCTGTGAATAATTTTAGCAAGTGTGACGACTGAAGTCCAGATTTATGTTGGTTTCTTTGAAGGTTCTGAATCCTGAAAAATTCAACAAAATGTATTTTATTCAACTTCAGACTACCATCTGAATATCACCTAAGCATTAAAACATGCAGTCTATGCTACTCTAGCAAGCACCCTCAGCACAGACTGGTATGGGTCAAACAGTCAGAATATATAAAACGCAAATGTAATTAATCTATAAGGCACAACAAAATAAATAAAATAAAAATATCAGGCAGGTTACCATGGCATGTACCTACATATATCCAGTTTGCTGAGAAGATGGTAACAAATATATCCCTCTTAAAATATACACTGTGTTTTCTGATCCCTCATAGGAATTCAACGTAAGAGTCTCTGGAAAACCACACTTTCCCATTCCCAGGGTAGACACTTTTTGAAACAGACATTAAATTCACAATTTTCAGTTTAAGAGAGAATCCTGAGATCCTTTTCAGGAAATATGCTGCTGTCCAAAACAGACATGCTCCAGATGCATTCCATCAGCTGTAAGCAAATCCTGTTTCCTTCTTGGACCCTGGCAACCTGGTAAACATCAGCTGTATGCTTTTCTGACAGCAAGCAGCACTTTTGTTTTTCCTTTCTGCAACTTAAGAAACTATTTAAAGTTCTTCAGAGGTAGCAGCATCATGTTCTAAAACACATGCATGTATTATGTACCTAGAATGTTGACATTTCCTTTGCATAACAACTGAGGTTTGTGGAGGGTTGGTGCAATGTCTGACATTAGTTTCACTGTACTGTGCCCACTGAATGTTGGCACAGACTCTCACTCCACCAGCACTCTGAACTGGATTAAGCAGCTAAATGGAGAAAGAAGAATAAATAAATGAACTTCGAAGCTAAGAGATATGCATTCCTACTGGCACCCATTGTTTCTGCATTACAATTCAGCTTTCCCACAGTCTTTTCAACTTTAAACTCAGACTCACCTGAGACCCTTACATAAATACTAGATTTCAGAAAAGTCCTTAAGGCAAGATATGTGGAGTAAGGCAATCAACGAGTTAAAACAGTACATTTCAATGGACATTTGAATACTTGTTACTCCAGTAAAACTAAAATAGCATATTAGACGTGCTGTATCAGAAATTCATAAAGCAAGAGTATGTATGTATTTATATGTATAAACACATATATATATATACACATATATACTGTAGATGCATATATCTATAGCTATATATTTATATATCTATCTGTAGATAGATCAATCTACCTATATCTATCTATACAGCCATGTGTGTGTGTGTGTGTGTGTGTGTGTGTGTGTGTGTGTGTGTGTGTGTGTGTGTGTATGTGTGTGTGTGTGTGTGTGTGTGTGTGTGTGTGTGTGTGTGTGTATATATATATATATATATATATATATAACTTTGAGATCATACAGCAGTAGACAAGGGACAAATTCCATTTTCAATATTTTGAGTTTTAGATATTTAAATTTTCAATCTTTTGAACTTTTGATCTTCTGAAGGAGACCTATATATATATATATATATATATATATATATATATATATATATATATATATATATATGCAGAAGAAATGTAAAAGGCACAAAAAACTGGGGCTGTTGAAGGTACTGCAAATCACTGAAGCCATCCTTCTGATAGGTGCCATAGCCAGAACTAACATAAGGATGAGGTCTGAAATAACTAAACAACTGCTATATGATAACAAACACCACTAATACTGGAAAAAAAAACAAGAAAAATTAAATAAAACTGGACCAGAGCCAAAATAATGATCGTGACTTTAATAGCAAATAAATCCACATCAAACAGTAAGTGCTTTCATCTGCACTGGATGTCTTCAGACTGCATAATGTGACAACAAAACTTAAAACATTTAAATACCCCTTTTCATAAACACATGACCTGTGATGTCAATGATGCAACCCTTTCCTTTTTAGGAAAGCAGTGAATTCCTTTCTATCATTTAGCCCCCATGGATAGCAAGCATTTAATTTCACTTTCCATTCATATTCTTTCCATCCTAGCTCTTCTTCTGCATCAAATTTACTGTCCACATTCAAAACTTCATCTAAAACACAGAACTTAAAGTTAACATCACATGTATTCTCTTTGTAATGTCTGCCACTGCATTATTTTAATCTTGTATGCTTACAGCATATTTATGCTCATACATCCTTTTGTTAAGCTCTCTTGTAGTATAAAAAGAACTGCATGATAAAGACAATTTGAAATTATATCCCTTAATGGAGCATATTAGATTATACATATCATTGATACAAAACTTTTTTCACTCATTAAATCTTTTGCAACATATGATGACTTTTCAACCCTTCCACAAGAACCCAAATTTGAAAATCAATAATCAACTTATAAATCTTAATAAATTTCCACTTATCGTCAATTTAACTTTAATTGATATGTACCCTTATCTTTGTTTCTCAATACACGATATCTTGAAGGAGATGAACCTTCCTAAATCTTATTTAATTATACTTAGACAACTAAAGGATCTTTCTATAAGTTTTTTCAGTGAGGTTAGAATTAAGGAAGAAAATTTAACCATGTGTTCTAATTTATGGCAAACTCTTATACAAGATTCCAAATATATAACCTCTAGATATAAATTGGTAAAAGATTTAAAATACCAAAATCAAATATTGTTATCAAAATACTGGAGGGAAAAAATACCATTGATAGAAGATAATAAAATATTAAAAGCAATTAACTTAACTATAAAATCAATATCTCTTCAGAAGTTATTATTTACCCAATTAATGATTCTTAATAATGCTTACTATACTCGTCTTAGCTTGCATAAATTCAATTCTAAAAATTTGCCTAAATGTCCATACTGTAAGGATCAAGTGGCTGACCTCTTACACATGTTCTGGAGCTGTAAATGCATATATAAACTTTGGAATTCCCTAAAAATTCAGTTACAAAAGATGGGTTATCAACACTCTACATTTCCTGGGAATTTATGATCCTACATATCCCTCCGAATAATTTGGATAAATCCCAAATAATTATACTGATAAATATCTTCTTGTTAATGAAACTTTATATAGCTACAAATTGGTTGAACCCATCCCAAACTTCATGGGATAACTTTAAAGGATTAGCGATGAAACATATTTTAGCTCACAAATTATTAATTAAGGATCATAGGAAAAACATAAATAATCCGAAAATATGGGAAAAAATTTTCAATATTCTGTTGGCTTAAGATTCTAATCCACTTTAACCCCTGGACATGTAAGTGTATATCTGTGTTCAGCATCAATTATCTGTTTAGATTGATCTGGTTTAATTGATGGAAGCATTCATGTATATAGTGTATATATTTTGTAGTATCATTTGGGCTTTGTTTTGTTTTCTTGGGTTTTTTTGTAATATTGTAAGTTTATTCAGAAAAAATAATAAAGATTGATTATGGAAAAAAAAAAAGAACTGCATGACAAGCATACAACTAAATACATAATAAACTTTAATTTACATGTGTACCTTCCATTCAAATGAATGCAATAACATCCCACTTTGATATCTTTAACATCTGTCAATAAATAGTCCCATACATTGCAACTTAAACATTTAAACATTCCCGGATTGGCACATTTTTTCTGTGTGTAACTTAACTTGCTTTGAAATAAAATCCATAGACTCCTTCCTCTTTTTTGCACAAAAATAGGAGCATCATCCACACCTTTACTAACCTCAGGACTACATTTTAAAACTTTCCAATTGTTGCTCACTATATTTTTTTATAGAATATGAGTCTACACTATTCGCAACTTGCATCAAAGTTCTGAAATCTTTCTGATTTTTCTGTTTTACCACCTGCAACCCATGTTTTCTTTGTTTAACAACTTCCTTGTAACTTCGTTCTACAACTTCTTTAGGATACCCTCTGCTGATAAATTTATTACATCAGGCTGTGCATTCTTTTTCAAAAACATAGTCATTATCAGTCAGTTTATGTACCCTTTTTAGCTGCCCCTTAAAATATTTAATTTCGTCTTTTTGGGGTGCATGCTATCATAATGCAAATAAGAATTATTTTGCACCTTCTTATTGAAAATAGCCGTAGTCAATTTACCATTTTCTTTGAGTATAGTATGATCTAAAAAACGTATGACCCTAACATCATAGACAAATGTAAATTTTAGAAAGGTACTCACACCATTTAAATAAGTCAAAAACTCTTCTAATAATTTGACATCCCCACTCCAAATTAAAAAAAACATCATCAATAAAACGCTTAAAAAACATAATGTTTCATAAAAACACTTTCAAAAACATGACACCTTTCCCAACCATGCATGTAAATATTGGCATAACTGGGTGCCATTGCAGCACCCATCGCTACTCCATTAACTTACCTATACAACTTATTATTAAATTCAAAAAAATATATCGTTGAGAATAATATCTAACATTTCCATAAGAAGGCTAACTGTATTGGGTGAGAATTTTTTTAGGTGAGAATTTCTTGGACTTCAACAATTTCAACCTCATCACTTTCATGCCCTCATCATTGGACATTACAGTGTATAGTGACTTTACGTCAAATGTAACTAAAATATAATTTTCATCAATTTTCACTTTTTCTATTGCATTTTTAAAATCAAAGGAATCTTTAAAATATGAAGAACTTATATTCACTACTTGCTGAAGATGTCTATCTACAAAAATGGCCAACGCTTCAGTTTTACTGCCATTACTGGCCACAATAGGCCACATCGGTGGCTTATCTAAATCTTTATGTATCTTAGGTAAGCCGAAAATACAGCTCATCCTAGGGGCTTCAACAATCAAAAACTTCCTGATATCATCAGTGATATGGCCAGTGAGAAATCATTCTTCAATTTGCCCATCAATTAAAAAAAATGTTTTACTTTGTTGAAGGCAATATTTTCATAAAACAAATAATCAGATAACATTTCTTCCATTTCTTAAAAATAATGAACTCTATCAAGAATGACCAGAGCATTATCGTTGTCAGCTTTAGAAATCTTCTATATGATTAAATGGTGAAGAGAAAAAAAATAAACTACTAAGATAGGGGGAAGAATAGTGGAGCTAGAATCATCCCAAGAAGCAGGACTGGGACAATAAAAAGAACAGCAAAATATTTTTTTAAATATCAAAGGGAAATTGTCAAGAAAACTATGAATACTTGAGAATGTTCTTTTGGTTTAATTTCTCCAAATACTTTTTCACTTAAATTCATGAACTTAGTATTGCTTCAGTCTTTGATGTTAGCCAAGAGTGTTCTTCTCAGCACTTGCAATATACCGATAATTGCCTCCTTCTGCATTTCATATTGGGTTACAGTTATTGGTAGCATATTTTAGTACAATTTTAAATTCTGTTTCAATAGTCCTGTCACTTCTCATACTATTGGGACTATCTGAGTGTCTTTCTTCCACATCGCTCTTGTTTCTGCTTGCAAATTATTATATTTTATGACTATGTGTCTTTTTTGTACACAAGACATTGTAATTGCTAGGTATACCAATTTCAGTGATTAATGCTACATTTGCTTTTTTCCCCTTAACTATTACATCTGGTTTTCTTGCATCTAGTTTTTGAACTGCTGGTAATGGCTGATCCCATGTGATATAAACTTCAGCATTCTTTATAATGTTTATGGTTCATATTTCCAATGCTTCTCAGCTACCTCTGTATTGTAATGCTTGCCCAATCTCCAGTGCAACAATTTTGCCACATTATTGTGTGTCTCATTGTGCAGACTCTCAGCCATTGGTGTATCATACACAGTAATGAATTTTGCAACTGTTTTCAGTTTGGTTTTAGAGAACCTACAATCTGATGTTGTCTGTTCTATCCATTCCTCAAAGGATGGGTCTTTGGATCTGACCTTGGATCTGACTACGGCCGCTTTTAGAATTCATGATCCACAGCTCAGGCTCCTTCCATTACTCATAATCTGCTACTGTCCCCAAGATTACTTCAGATCTTGTTTGCAGCTCAGAG
Source organism: Protopterus annectens (assembly GCF_019279795.1). NCBI lineage: Eukaryota > Metazoa > Chordata > Ceratodontiformes > Protopteridae > Protopterus > Protopterus annectens. The sequence continues at coordinate 673,771,041 of NC_056734.1, read as the reverse complement.
AACAGATTTGGTCCACTCTGCTCAGGCTCACTTCAGCTAAGTTTTTTTTTTCTCATTGTTGTCATTATTCTTGTATCTTTCATGTTGATAGTCTCCCTTATGTGATGGGGTACTTTTTTCTTGTATCTCTCCCTTTACCCAAAAATATTTTGTATTAAAGGATTTCTTCTCATTTTGTCTCGCACTTGTGATGCCCTGCCTTTCCTGTCTTAAGAGTATATCACCTCTTAACTAGTATATGTATATGTACATATCTATATATGTATATATAAGATTAGGTGTCACTTAAATGCAGTTTGATAGACATAAATACAATATTTTCTTTGCATAGGTCTAGAAATTCAGCTATATTAAAGTAGATGTATATCTTCATTTTCCATCTTCCATGCAGTTTCAGTAGAAAGGAATGCCTCATTGAAGGATGCAAATGAACTCAGAGAAATAACCTTCAGATAAGAATGAAATGTTCTAACAGAATGTTCAGTACATTGAGTAAAAGCACATCTTGTTTAAATAGTACAAGGCTTGGGAGCCAAGGTTAAAGAGGCCTCTAGAACTTGTAGGAAATTTACAGGGCTTTAGTACTTTTAAGAGAGCTACTTTAGACACAGAAGTTAGTATGTTAGTTAGTTTGAACTAATATGCAAAAGTAATTGAAGTGCTGCCCACATATGTTTGGTACAGACACTCGACAGTGAGTGCAGAAGTCAGGTCAAATATTTAGAATTCCAAAATATTAATTATATTATTCAGGAGGAAGGGAATGATTCTGAGTATAATGAGTGCAGAAACAACAGACATTATCATTCAGTCTATTTCAGTTTAACAGCACTGTTACTGGAGACAGTAAGATTGACATCTACCTGCACTGTACATAATAAAACATTATATACCAGTCTACAGTGTATGCAGACTTTTGTTCTGAAAGGTACAAGAAGATTTGTCAGATAAATAGGAGACTGGCATAGTCAGGGGTAACTAAAAGATAAAGACATTCATTCCAGCCTCATTCCAGTTATTCCAGTATCATACAGTCTCTTCAATTCTTACAGTATATATATATATAGATATATATATATGTGTGTGTGTGTGTGTGTGTGTTTACTACAAAAAAACTCTTGCACTACTTTGTTTGTTTTAGTTTTATAAAGTTTTCTCTTCCTTTTTTGCTTAGCTCTGTCATGCCTGACAAGCCATCAGGGAACAAGATATGTGCGGCTTGCAGCCACAAACTCCCACATTCAAATCTACACTAATAATGTGTTTATTGCTTGGGTTCTGCCATTTGGATGAGGACTGCCTGTCTATATGGTCTTTGGCCAATAGGCTGTTACTGAGTGTAGAAAACAAGCTTATTCTGAAAGATCTTCTCCTTGCTTTTGCTGGAGAATCATCCAAGTCTGTGTCTTCTGTCTCTGCAGCCACACTGTCCAGCAAAAAATCCTCAGACAAATCTAGAGTGGAAAAGAATGACAAGTCCAGGGAAAAGGACAATGAGGTAAGGAAACGCTTCCCTGAGCACTCTCCTTCTTCTCCACCATCTTTGGCTCCAGCCACCAACAGGTTCAGATCAATGGATCCTACTCCTCCATTAGACTTGACAGCTGTAAGATCCAGGAAACAGAGCACAGACAAGACAGTTGCAATGGCAGTAAATGGGGGAAGCAAAGAAGCTGAAAACTGAGACAGAAGGGAAATAGTGGAAAAGATAAACAGCTTCAACTATCTGGTAGGGGTGGGTGAGGGAAAAGGAAGTTTGAATAAGGAGGTTAAAGCTAAAAGGATTGCATCCAAATGACACAGAGTGTTAGTGGTAGTGTGTGACAGAAGAATGCCAAAGAAGATGAAAAATAAAGTGCACTAATCAGTTGTGCATCTGAAGATCTACATAGAACAGAAACCTGGGCAGTGAAGGCAGAGCAGCTAAGCAATCTAGAGGTGATGGAGATGAAGTGCTTGTTATGGGTAGTAGGATCCACAGTATAGGGCAGGTGAAGGAATGATTACTTTAGAGCTGAAGCCTAAGTAGCTCCAATTGCAGAAAAGGTCAAAGAGAACAATTTATGGTGGCACAGGCCCATATGCTGGAAAGTGAAAAAGCTTTCAGGAAGAAGATATGGGAGAGTCACGAAGAAAAAAGGGAAGAAAATATAAGGGCATCCAATAAAGAGATATATGGATTGTATGAGGGAAGACCAATGACAGTCAGGTGAGTAGCACTACATCAAGAGAGGTGGCAACATTTGACACAACAGCCCAAGCCCACGTAGAAAAAAATGAGAAAAGCGGGGTGGATGATGATGATGATGACATTTGGTGAGAACATTAAAAAATTATTTTGCAGCCAAAGCAAGCTTAAAAAATAGGAACAAGTTCCACCAGGATTTATTAAAAGCACAAAATCTTTCTCTCTGACGTCTCGGCCAAAAGCATTCAAGGAGATTCTCCTTGAAGGCTTTTGGCCGAGACGTCAGAGAGAAAGATTTTGTGCTTTTAATAAATCCTGGTGGAACTTGTTCCTGTTGTTTGTTACTATTTTTTGGTTCCTGTTGTTCCAGCTTTAAGCTTAAAAAATAGGCCATTTTGTTTCATCTGGTCATGATGAAGTCCTGGGGAAAGTGATACTAGGATTCTCTGACTAATTATTATCATCATTCTTATTGTTATTAATACTAATATTATACATTATTCACAGCATTTAATGAATTATCGTATGTTATGTATATTTCCTGTTAACAATGAGAACTGTGTCATTCATTCACTATGACTCCTTGTTCAGCAGCATTCTGAGCTGCTTATAAAAAGCTCCATTATACTGCAGTGGTTTACCAGCTTTACTTTCACTCTATTAAATCTACTCGAGTTCTCATGTGAAAAAAAAACTTTGTAACAATTTGATTAAATATAATCCAGCTGATTGTGTCAATTATATTCCTTTCACAATGCATAAATTGTAATTTCCATAAACAGTTCAGAAAGAATGTGGTTTGCCAATAGAGACTATGATATTATAGTACAGTTAGTACAGTCAGACATAATTTGGGGATTTTATATTTTTTCAGCTCTTACTGGCAATGCATAGTACTGTACTGTGTGAGTAAAGTGACAGAGAAATAACCCAGCACATTGTACCTAGTAGATTGCACTGCGCATACTACATTACTCAACTCCCCAGAAAATCACTAACGGCACTCCTAGAATTATTATGCGTAACAATTCATCTGTGATTCAGCTCATGTTCCAACCTCAGCAGCCTATAGTCACAGCTGGGACCAATGTCTCTCTTGCTAAAACCTGATTATAAGAGTGTTTCAAACTGCCACACTCACTGGTATTTTCTGTTAATCAAAAGTGAGTTGTGTTTTGTAATCTTTGGAAATCATTCAAAATTATGAATATACTACTTTTGGAACTAAATACTGCAGAATTTATACCTGGCTTATGATACTGATACATGTACCTGAATCCTGGAGCTGTTGGCAGTATTCCATAATTAGTTTAAAATGCATTCTTATTAGCACCATTTTTCCTGTGTGGTCCTTTGCTATAGTCAACATATTTCTGCAGATACCAGTGATCATTTTCAAAGTTAGAACTTCCTCTTTTGATGCTTTTGTATACTTACATGTGGGCAAAAAATAACATATTAATTGGAAAACAGTCATTAGCGATTGTAGCTTATGCAGTATTACAGACAAGCAGGTATTTTATGATTTACACTATATCAGAAATAGATGTTTGCATTACTGTATTTCTGGTTGACTGTAATTAATAACTGTCACTTATTCAAGAGGAAGACAGTTTTCTTCTATAAGTACAGACTGTAAGATAATTAGGAAATACCCTTCTGCTCACTCTGAACCCATCTAACTGTAGCTCTGCACCCTCATGCTGTTATTTATTATTTAAAATTGATCGCACACAACTTTGTAGAAGTCATTTTAGTAAGCATATTCTCTCACCCTTATGGTTCAAGCTTGTATATGTAATCGTTTTGCAATCTAGACATTTTTATTTTACTGTGTATTGCTCACTGTTCTATACAATAATACATGTATTCACTGTATATTGAACCACAGGCTACCATCCTGTGATGTGTCTTCTGCTTGTTCCATTACTAACTACAGAACTGCATGCTGTGATTTATCTGTGATTACTGGCTAATTAGTATTGTTCTTCCATTGCTGCAATTCATACGATGTATGCATTTTCTTTATTTGCAAATGTACCTATATTTGTGATGTTAGCATCTGATAACTCAAGTCCACACAAATTTAATTATTTGCATAGCACTGGGTGACTCTTTATATTTCATTTTTGTCAATTGAAACCATGTCTTGCCTTATAATTTTTTTAATGTACTCTACTATATTTGTATAAATTACTTTTCTCTAAAATATTGTGAATAAAGAGTTTAAAGTAATTCTTTATCCACAATATACTGATCTAGAAGTAAATATTGCATTATTTGCATCTAATTCATACTACTGATGCATGTGTCTGGATTCTGGAATGGTCACTTCTTTGCCTCAGTCCCGGAATCTTTTCAGGTGCATGTGATCATTAAGCAATAACCCACGGCTGGGTGTGGGTAATGCTGGGTTTACCCACGGTTGGTATGGTTTGGTCACAAGGCGAAGCCCGAGTGACTAAACGAAGCCAACTGTGGGTAAATCCAGCATTACCCACACCCAGCCATGAGTTATTGCTATTACACAATGACATTATTTAACAAAAAAAAAATACTTTTCTTAAATTATGTCTTTGTATAATGCCTCTGTGCTACCCTTCCATGGTTTTCCAGTATCCTGGAGCATTTTCTGATGTACTGTATATGCGTATGGAACTTGCGTTCCATGCTTATGCAGTACATCAGCGCTATGCAGAGGTAGCAATGGAGAAAGGAAGATCTCTGTTGCTTTTTTTTTTTTTTTTTTTTTTTTTTTTTTAATTGAAAATAAAAAAAGAAATTGGTAGGCATTTTACATTTGGGAGAGCCAGGACAGAAAAAAATAAAAGGATAATCAGGTAAGTTTGTTTAATTTTGCAGAACATACCTAATTATCCTATTAATTTTATCTGCACCATCTTCATCATTTATTTCAGGTCTTCCGTTTCTTTTTTTGGGGCAAAAAAAGAAAGAAAAGTAAACAAAACTAGGAGATATACTAATGGGAAAAAGTCTGGGTGACCGGACCTGTTTCAGTTAGTATATTCTTGGATTTACAATGGGCATGCTAGTTAGGCTGGCCAATCAGCGTGCTTGTTTTTGAATATTAATGGCCAGTCATTGTATAATTTTCATTTCCAACTCCCTCTGCTCTGTGGACAAATGTCACAAACTTATTCTGAAACTCACAAAACAGTCATTAGAGACTGGAGTTTCCCCAACATTACACAGAGGCAGCCCTTTATTACATGCATCACATTAGAAACAGATTTTCATACTGCTGTCATGTTGGTGTTGTACTGAGCAGCCAGTGATGACCAAAAGGAATGCAGTGAAAATACATGGAAAAGCCATTGAGATGATGCCCACATCTCATCACTCCTGACAAATTGCCTATATACCTAACATCATCATATCACCAGCTCATATTCCAATGAAAAAAATGTTGTGTCTGGTACACACTTACTACTCTTATATAAAAGCATATACTTTCACTTAATATTACCATCAGTGGTCTTTTCTGTTGTACAACTGCAATAATTGCTCTTACAAATAAAACAAATCATGTCTCAATTTGACACTAAGTGCTTTAGGCTAAATTACTTTTCCTGCTTCCCCAGCATACATATCTTTATTCATCCCATTCCCACTGTCACTACTGTTCCTAATATTATTGCTGTTCTTTAATCCAGCTGACTATCATTCTTGTCAAACTTATTCTAGACCTACAAAACACACCTCAAGCAACAGTCATAAACTAACTGAATTTCTATTCCCTGGCAGATAATGTGTTAGTAAATCATGTTTGGCTTTTTAGGACTAGGTTGAAGCTGAAACACATCAAAGAGTAAGACATTAGCAGTGCATGCTTCTTTGAGGAATTCATCTGTCTTGTTTCCATCTTATATTCTTTATTGCAGCAGTAAGTTGGAGTGTGCATCAAAGGTATGTAGTCCTGGCACTGTTCTCAACTGGGTGATGCTGGGACCAAGTATTATCTGTTGTTAGTTGTCTTGTTTTTATTTCAGGAACATCACCAGAATTTAGCTGCTGATACCTCCAGAAGATTTTTCTACTGGCATACAAATCATGGTATTCTTTCATTTTCATCAAGCTTCTTAACAATGAAATCTGATTGTAACTAGTGCAAAACGGGCAGCATAGTGACTTAGTGGTACTCAGGATTACCATTATATTATTTTCATGGTGTAGAAACTGCACTGGCTTCCCATTTGATATCATACTGTGTTTAAAACATTGGTGCTTTTTTTGCCTGTATATGTGTCCTTTTTACACAGAGAAGTTGATTTTCTTATCTTTTGCATGAAGCATTGCAGTCTTCTTGCTTGTGGCTATTTGTGGTTCCAGAGATGTATCTTAAACCTTTTGTTCAGTGTAACTATGTTTGTTATCAAGATGCACATCTCGAGAATCTGCTGGCTCAAAGTCTGGAAAGTATTCGGCACTGGCCTGCTTTAAGAGTTCCACAAAAGTGTACATTTTTGATATGGCAGTTTTACTCATACCAAAGTTTTTTTTTTTTTTATTATATCTACTTCCATCCATATTTTGGTATTTACTGAGTGTTTTACTTTTTTATTTATTTAGTTATTTATTTATTGTATTGCTTGTATATACTAGAGTTTTATTGCATGGGTCTAAGTACTTTAGTAATCCTAAAATGGAATTTGAAACAACTTTCCAAGAAGGCATACTGAGAATATCTTTTAAACATCTGCATGTGGAATCTTTGATGAGGACTTAAGCTTTTGTCTAAGCTTTGGCCATACCTGTGTAATCCTGAAGCACTTGCATTATTCATTTAGCTTATAAAACCTCTAAGATTAGATTGTTTATGAGAATTGAATTTTATTCCACTCTAGAATACTACAGCACATCTTTGACACCTTTTTTTTTTTTTCCAAAGAATGTCTTTCTTTATTTGATGGAAACTATATAAGCTCTCATGATAGACACCACTCACTCTCACAAAATAATATGCAACAAGTCACTTGCCTTAAGAGTATACTGTAAATGCCCACTAATGTCCATGTGCTTACAACCACCTGCTACACCAAAATAAGCTTCACATAGAACAGATATACAACAGCTACAATTACTGACATCTTAGGATTATACCCACCTTGTTGTCATGTCAGTGCCTTCCAGTGCCATTTTATCAACAGTAACTAAAAGTTTGTCAGGATAGTATTGTACATAAACACACACACACACACACACACACACACACACACACACACACACACACACACATGCACATGCACACACATGCACACACACACACACACACACACACACACACACACACACACACACACACACACACACACACACACACACACATGTTCAATATTCCCTTTGCTTATTATACCATCTGGCTTTTAACATGGCTCTGTAATCAAGGAATTTTTGTTTCTGATGCTATATGCAAACACCAGGTACTGTTTTTTTGTCAGATGTATTGCATGTCTGTATACTCCAAAATATTAGATAGTTGCTGTTTCTATAGCATTCTTTTAACAGTGGCAGTCTATGCAGTATTTTTTATCTAAGCATACACCCTTCCACCATAACTTATAGGCAATTCTACAATACAGTTGCAGAATTATGGTGGATTCTTTGACTATCACAAAAATATCTAAAATAAACAAATGTTGATGAGATTGTCTTCTCTAAAGTTTATAAGCCAGACACATGGAAAAAAAATCAACTCAGTTCAGTTCACATCCTTTGTTGAGCATTAGCCTAAGCTTGTAATAATTAGAAAAGTGCTACAAGTAAACATACAAACATCAATATCAAAATATTTCCAGGCATATTATATAGAGTAAAAATCTAGATTGACCATGCAAAGTTTATAAAAAGTGAAGAAGAATAGCACTGTAATCATAAAAATACATTATGACATAAAAAAGGCCCTTAGAGACCTCTTGTAGAGCTCCAAGGAAGGATCCGGCCTCACCAAGTAGTATAGTGAATTTCACAGCTAAGAAGAAAAATAAGTAAAAGCACTTAACCTGGAGTGCTCCAGACAAAATCTGAGAATTAGGATTAGTTATCCATTGGAAGATCAGAACAGTCACGGAGGGTGGTAGGGTACAACCCACTCACTTATCTAACCATGATCCCTCCCATGTTAGGCTTGTTAGGTGAAAATCAATACTATATAATCAGATCTACTGTATATGAAAGTGGCAGCCAATGGAAGTGACACAAACTGGATGCTGCATATGCATAACATGAATCTCACTGCTTATTTGTGCAGCCGTGCTCTGCACTATCTGAAGATGACCATGGTCACAAGTGTCAGGTTGAAGTTAAAGAGCACTGCAATCATTCAGTAGATTTGCTGTGAACTGCAGAATTGGAATATATTCCAAACTAATAAGTACACTTTTTACAACTTAATTTGCACTGTGCTGTATTTATACACTTGCCTATTATTTATAGTGGTGCTGTATTGTTTCTGTCTCTTGTTGTCTCCACTGTGTTTCTCTCACCCACTCACCCTCCCTTTTCTTGTCTTGGTATTAATCTTGGTGGCTTTGAAACTACCTGCCCCTCTTGTAAGTTTGTATTTGGATACTCCTTCTGGGCCTATCTCATTTGCTCACTCAATTTAGTGCAGTGAGATTATATTCTGATTTCAGGCACTCCTACTGTGTACAAAGAGAGCATTTGAGAAGGACAACCCCTGTAGCCTCTTAATCCTGCTGTGTTCCCTCCCTCAAAAATAAATAAATAAATATATATATATATATATATATATATATATATATATATATATATATATATTCTAATTTAATGCCTTCTGCACTTTTTTGTCATTTGTTAATTTAATTGCATTTAATTATACTGTATTTGCTGTAATATTGATACACGTGTGCTAGCCTGCACTGCATTTGAATTGTATTTACTGCTGTTTTAGCTGCTTTTCTGTAAAAAAAAAAAAAAAATTCCTAGCTTGTTTCCTGCCTGTCCTGTAACTTGTATAGTCCAGATAAAGACTTGCTGTATCCAGGACTGTTTGTAAGCTCCTGAGCCCCCCCAAGCCTTTCTGTGTTGGAGGGAAGCCTTCTAGCTTATCAGTGGGAGTGGAAAGCACTAGGTAGCCTATCTACCACTGGAGAAGAGGTTTCTGGCCCAGAAATTATAGTTTATTGGCCGTTTGGGAAGCTCTTCCATCTCTTTCAACCTTCTGATTCAAAAGCCTGTGTTTGTGCTTGTTTTCTGCCTTTCCTGTTACTAGTCTAGTCCAGGTACAGATTTTCATAGGTTCATAGGTTCATAGGTTCATACTAGGCTATCTGCCCTAGGGCATTTATAAGCCTAGCCAGAATGTGTTTGGCTTTCGCCACCCATTTAAAATTTATTTTGCTATGCCCTTTTTCGAGGTTAGTATACTGTGCCTCTGTCTAACAGTGACACAGAAGTGATACCCGGGGTAAACCTACGATCTCCCATCCACTCATCAAGATTCCTCTTGAAGAGAGTCAATGAGGGACTCTGCCTAACCTGGACTGGGATTTTATTCCAGAGTGAAGGGAGCCGCTGGGTTATGAATCTGTCCCTCCAGCATGTCCTATTTATTTCAGTGCTGAGGTTCAAGTCTCTCGGGCATAGCTCGATGGGATTTGGATTTTCTGAGGTGCAGCATGTCCATTAATTCCGGGTTGGACATGGCTTTATACGTCAGGCACAGATCGCCTCTGAACAGGCGGTATGCCACTGAGTAGAGCTGGAGTTTCTTTAACCGGGCAGCATATGGCATCTGTTTGTGCCCTTTGATCCTCTTGGTGAGGTACTTTAGGGTCTTTCCAGTTGCTGCAGGTGTCTGGTAAGGTACATCCCAAAAGGGGCATTGTACTCAATTATGGGCCTGATGAGGGATGAGTAAAGAGGCACGATGACGTCCCTGATCTAGATGTGAATCCCTTCATGATTAGGTGGGCTATATAAAATGTTTTTCTAACCACTTTGGCCACGTGGTTGTCAAATGAGAGATTGCTATCAACTTGGGTCCCCAGGTCACTAATTACTTCTTCTGTACTTAATGGATTACCACCTATGTGGTAATTTGTGGGCACTTTGTTTTTGCCAAAGGGGATGACTATACACTTTTTGGCATTTAGCTTGAGGCCATGGCTCTGGCACCAGTTGTCTGTTTCTATGAGGCCCTTTTGGAGGATGCTTGTGTCGGCTGGAGAGTCGATTATGGTGCCCAGTTTGCAGTCATCTGCGAACTTGGTCAGCCACAGTCCTTCCGTGTTGGCCTGTACCTCCGAGAAATATATACCGAACAAGAGAGGTCCCAGGACTGAGCCTTGTGGGACACCACTTGTTACTCGTTTGGAGTCTGACATGGCTCCAGCAATTCTAACCATGTGGGTTCTGTCCTTGAGCCAATTTGCAATCCATCTAGTGACGTAGGGGTTTATATTTAAGCTGGTGAGCTTATCTATAATGCCCGAGTGGCTTTTGCGAGGTCCAGGTAGGCTGTGTGGACCACCTTCCCCTCGTCAATGGCCTTGGTGACTGTTTCAAAGAAATCAACCAGGTTTAAGAGGCGGGATCTGCCCTTAACAAAGCCGAACTGGGTAGGATCCAGTGTTTGTAGGTCCCCAATATCTTTTTTTATGAGGTCCATGATGATCCTTTCCATAGCTTTGCAGACCAAGCTAGTCAGGCTTATGGGGCAATAGTTTCCAGGATCCGTTGAGGCACCACCTTTATGGAGAGGGACAACTGTTGCTGTATGCCACTCTTTGGGCACATATCCTGTAGTAAGGCTGAGATTGAACAGTAGTTTTATGTTTGGGTTTAGCTCTTCTTGGAGTTCATGTAGGACGCAGCCCGGGACACCGTCTGGTCCCATTGATGCTGTGTTTTTTGCTTTGGAGAGGGCGGCTCTTACCTGAGCATCTGAGATGTCAGGGGGGCAGCACTCTGCTGGGATAGATATTTGCCCTTTTGGTGGTGAGGGGGGGGAGAAGTTTGCGCTGAACCTGTCAGCTAGGATGTTGGCAATGTCTGTGGGTTCGGTGTATTTTTTGTCATTTTGGACTAATTCTGAGCATATCTGGGAATTATCACCCAGGTTCCTAACATAAGTAAAGAAAGCCTTGTGATTATCCTTAGTGTCCTGTGCAATTTTTCTCTCGAAGCTGGCCTTAGACAATTTTATGTGTGCCCGTAGTTTTTTGCAAATACTGATCAGTGATGCCTTCCCTTTTTGGGATTTTGCTCTATCATTTAGTAGCCTCCTCCTTCTATTGTATAGTTTGTTTATGGCTGGGGTCCACCAGACAGGACGACTGCCTTTGGAGGATTGGGTCTTGGTTTTATTTGGGATCGCATGATCCATGCATTCCTGAAGGTGTTCATAGAATGCGTTTATAAAGGATTCTGCGGTCTGGGCCGTATTTTCCACAGGCCCAGGGGCTTTGAAGGATTCCACCTCAGTTTTGAGGAGAGTGAAATTTGCTTTAGAGAAGTTTTTCACTGTGGTTTTCTGGGCAGGGGGTGGGGTCGGGATGTGAATATCCAGTGAGATTAGTTTATGGTCTGATCTTACCAGTGAGGGATACACTTCTGTTCTGGAGCATAGAGTCCCCATGTTGGTGATGATCAGGTCCAGTATGTTTTCCCCTCTTGTGGGAGTGGTAACAAGTTGTTCCATAGCATTTGAGTTTATAAATTCTAGAAACCTTTGGGCTAGGGTGTTGGAGCTAGAGTAATGCTCCCAGTCTATGTTTGGGTAGTTGAAGTCGCCCAATATAATGGTGTTTGGAGAGAACTTCATATTTTCCAGTGTTCTCAGGAAGGCCGAGTGGGGTTCCTGGGTTTGGGAGGGTGGTCTGTAGCAGGCTATAAACTGGAAGGCAGTTTTACCCACTGTTAGTTGCACGTGGATAGTCTCTGATGCTTCGTGCTTTGCCACCAACCTGGAGGTGTGGGTATCTTTGATGAATATCGATACTCCCCCTCCCTTTGTGGTTCGGTCCAAGTTTTGGGGCCGAAAAGCATGGTATGAGGTATAACCTGGTAGTGCTGGGGTGCTCTCGGGAGCCCTGAACCAGGTTTCTGTTACTGCACAGATATCGATGTTCTCCATGCTAAGGAGAGTTTCAAGTGCGTGCATCTTGAGGTTTAGACTTCTGGCATTGAGTAGCATTACTCTTAGTTTCTTATCCCTTGTGATACCTATGGAGGTGGGTTTGTCTTTTGAGCCTTGCCTAAAAAAGGCATTATGGGGGTAGCAAGAGCCTTTGCCAATATCCGAAAGCCATGGGGTGACAGGTGCAAGCCGTCCCTAGCGAAGCATCGTGGCTTGTCGAGCATATCATCCCAAGCTGACAGGCATTGGATCCCCTTTGAATGACACCAGTACTTAAGCCAACTGTTGAAATTGATCATCTTATCTTCATATTGTGGCATCATTCTTGGTGAGGGTAAGATGCTACTCAAGGTCAGGGTCATACCGGCCTGGGCTACATGCTCAGAGAGCTCCTTTATGTCTCTTTTCATGTAGTCCAGGGAGGTACGTCTCAGGTCATTCACACCAGCATGGACAATGACTGAGTCATATTTGTACTTGCCTTGGAGTGACCTGAGTGCTTGTGTTATGTGGCGGATCCTAGCGCCCGACAGGCTGCTCACCGTGACCCTCTCCTTGTTCAGCCTGGTGAGCGGGACGTCAGTGTGCCTGACGATAGAGCCACCTATTACAAGTGTATCAGGTGTGTTGTTTAGTCTTAAGGGCTGTGACTGTTCGGCACACTGGCTTTGTGAGATATGTGTTGCACGTGTTTTGTTTTGGGATAGCGGCTGCTTGGGTGTCTGCTTTGGAGGTCTCTGCTGCTTCGGCAGATCTTTATTTAGAGCCTCCGAGTATGTTTTTGTGTGATTATGTGTTTGGTTTGCTGTCATGGTAGGTCTATGTGAGACTGGAATTGTAGTGAGTGTGGTTTCCTTCTCCTCCTGACTGGTTATGCCAGTACTGAGTTGAGAGAGCTTAGCCTCCAGTTTGGCTATATGGTTGCATCTCTCACATGTGTTGGAATTTGTTGGGAGGAGGAGAGGGTTGTCTGTGTACATGAGGCAGTTGTAACATTGCCTCAAGATTCCCAGATTCACCAGCTGGACTGGAGAGGAGATTGACAACTGACCTTTGGACATGCTAGAATAATATTGGGAATTCCTTAATAATTGAAAACCAGGGCCAGTGGGGAGTGAGGGTGTAGTGCTTTTAATTTTTAGTGCTGACTTATATAATTGCTTTAGTGAGCAAGTGCCAGGTAACTTAAGTGCAATGTGTTACAGGTAACTTAAATGCAAAACGACAAACAGTAACTTTCTTTCAAGTGAAACAAGGAAATAAGTACAGTAAGCAATGCAGATATCACTAGTGATCCACAGAAGCTGAGAAGCCGCGTATTAGGTGGAATTAGCGTTCCAGGAAATAACAAGCAAACAAACAACAAGCATATAAACAAAGCTAGATTCAGCAGGCCTGGATCTAGTCTATGCTACAGCAAACAAGGTGTACCAATTTCAGTAAGATACAGTTCAAATATTCAGGCACTATAAACCTTTAACCAGAAATTCCCAGCTCAGAAGAGCAGAGTCCAGCCTCTTCTCCCACAAGAGTGCAGACCACAAACCTTCTTAATGTAAAATAACTGGCCTGAAGCCCAAGTGCTTAAACCAGAACTAATACACTTTAAGAATAACAGACAATGGGCTCTCAATCAGCAGTTCCCAACTTAGAAGGATGAAAGCTACCTGTCCTGCCACCACAGTGCATGCCACAAACCTTCCTAATGTAAAACAACTGGTCTGAAGCCCAAGTGCTTAATCCAAAAGACTTAGAATGATAGCTACACTTTAATCAAGTTACTACCAAGCAGTAATAAATACAATTGAATACTTTAGAGAATGCCTGGATTAGTGCTCAAGTTACACAAACAAAGCTAGATCCAGCAGGCCCGAATCCAGTCTATGCCACAGCAAACAAGGCGCACCAACTTCAGTAAGAAGCAGTTCAGATATGCATGCACTATAAGCCTTTAACCAGAAATTCCCAGCTCAGAAGGACAGAGTCCAGCCTCTCCTCCCACAAGAGTGCAGACCACGAACCCTCTTAATGTAAAATAACTGGCCTGAAAGCCCAAGTGCTTAAACCAGAATTAATACACTTTTAGAATAACAGACACTGAGCCCTCAATCAGCAGTTCCCAACCTAGAAGGATGTAAGCTACCTGTTCTGCCACTACAGTGCAGACCACAAACCCTCTCAGTGCAAAACAACTGGTCCGAAGCCCAAGTGTTTAAACCAAAAGGCTTAGAATGAGTTACACCAAGCAGTAATAAATACAACTGAGTACTTTTAAGATGATGCAAAAGTAAAAAAAAAAGTAGGTAGAAACACAAGTACAGTAAAAGCAGATGACATTTTTTTTTTTTTTTCTGAATAAGTGCTGAGATCAAAGAAACAGATTTAAGTGCTGAAACTAGAAAACTGGCTAGTTATAAGAAAAAAAAACTAAGCTAGAAGGCTTCCCTCCAACACAGAAGGGCTTGGGGGCTCAGAAGCCTACAAATAGTCTATACCACTTAACAGGAAAGGCAGGAAACAAGCTTAAATTTTTTTTTTCTGTTTCCCAGATGCTCCCTTTGTACACAGTAGGAGTGCCTGAAATCAGAATATGATCTCACTGCACTCAGTTGAGTGAGCAAATGAGATGGGCCCAGAAGGGGTATCCAAACACAAATTTACAAGAGGGGCGGGCAGTTGCAAGGCCACTAAGATTAACACCAAAACAAAAACAGGGAGGGTGGATGGGACTAACTGAAGAGCAGAGTCAAAACTTCCAGTTCAGTTAATATTCCTTCCACACAGTTAAAATCAATTTAAATACTGTATTTTTTTGAAAAAAAGAGCAGATAAAGGTACTTCAATTCTCTTATACGTCCAGTTGAATACAGCAAGTTCTTAGCCGGCCAAAGCTGAGGATTTTAAGCAGAAAATATTTCACACTGTACCACTTAAATAGGCAAGGACAGGAAATCAAAGAATGTGACTACCCCCACACCTGTAATTATTAGCAAATAACAAAATTCAGCAAACACTGACTAACTTCCAGTTCAGTTAATATTCCTTCCACACAGTTAAAATCAATTTAAATACTGCAGGACTCTTTGTAAGCTTCTCAGCCTCCCCAAGCCTTTCTGTGTTGGATGGAAGCCTTCTAGCTTATCAGTGGGAGTGGAAAACACTAGGTAGCCTATCTACCACAGGATTTGAGGTTTCTGGCCCATAAATTGTAGTTTATTGGCTGTTTAGGCAGTTTTCCATCTCTTTCAACTTGCTGGCTTAATAGCCTGTGTTTGCGCTTGTTCCCCACCTTTCCTGTAACTAGTCTAGTCCAGGTACAGATTTGCTGTATCCAGGACTCTTTGTAAGCTTCTGAGCCCCCAAGCCTTTCTGTGTTGGAGGGAAGTCTTCTAGCTTATCAGTGGGAGTGGTAAACATTAGGTAGCCTATCTACCACAAGAGGAGTGGTTCCTGGCCCAGAGAATGTAGCTACTGGCCATTTGGGCAGTTTTTCCCATCTCTTTCAACTTTCTGGTTTAAAAGCCGCACTTGCACTGTTTCCCACCTTTCCTGTTACTAGCCTAGTCCAGATACAGAGTTGCTGTATCCAGGACTGTTGGTAAGCTTCTGAGCCCCACAAGCCTTTCTGTGTTGGAGGGAAGCCTTCTAGCTTATCAGTGGGAGTGGTAAGCACTAGGTAGCCTCTCTACCACAAGAGGAGTGGTTCTGGCCCATGAATTGTAGTTTGTTGGCCGTTTGGGCAGTTTTTTCCATCTCTCTCAACTTTCTGGTTTTAAAGCCCATGTTAGCAGTTGATCCCCACCTTTCCCGTAACTAGTCTAGTCCAGGTACAGATCTGCTGTATCCAGGACTGTTTGTAAGCTTCTGAGCCCCCCAAGCCTTTGTGTTGGAGTGCAGCCTTCTAGCTTATCAGTGGGAGTGGTAAGTACTAGGTAGCCTGTCTACCACAAGATGAGTGGTTCTTGGCCCAGGAATTGTAGTTTATTGATCATTCGGGAAGTTGTCCATCTCTTTCAACTTTTCTGGTTTAAAAGACCACATCTGCGCTTGTTTCCCATCTTTCCTGTAACTAACCTACTGGAAAGCAGTAGAAAGCCTTAAATTGATACAGGCCTTCTAGCTTAAAAGAGAGACTTTGGAGTGATTGAGTATCAGTTTTCTGTATTTTCTTGCTGTACTTAACTGTTTTCCACCTAAATGCTGATTTTTCCAGCACTTATTGTGATTTAAAAGCTTGTTTTTTTTCACATATTGTACTTATTTGACTGCCTGCACTTTTAAAAAGTTGTTTTTTGTTTAAATAAATTGTTTAACTGTTATAGGCTACACGCTAAAGTGCAATAGCCTTTTCTGATCGCTTCTAGTCGTTTAAAGCTGTTTTAAGTGTACTTTTTACTATTTTCGCCTTATCTTTTCAAAATAAATAAATAAATAAATAAAATTTCTTGTTTCCCGCCTTTCTAAGCTGGTATAGTCCAGTTTTCAGGCTAGTGCTGAATTCAGGGCTGTGTTACAAGTTTCTGAGTTGCTCATACCTTACTTGGATAGAGGGAAGTTTCTCTGTTCACCTGTGAGAGAGGGGAACTTTGAGCAGCCACCTGTCCCTGGAGGAGTGGTTCCAGCCCAGAAGGTAGTAGTTTAAAAAATGCGTTTGCACAGTTTTGTGCGCCAGGCAGCACCAGTTAGCTAGGATTAAATTATTCCCGGCTCCACTAAGTCTCCTCTTCAGTTTTTCACTTGAAACTAGTCTAGCTCTCAACCTAAGCACTCAAAAAGCATCCTACAGTCCAACACTTGCTCAGACCTAATAGCAAGCACTAATATACCCTGACACTTGACTGCCCAGCAGAGCAAGACTCTTTATCCACCCCTCACCAACCAAGTGACTAAGCAGCTCACCCTACTATTCAGGCATGACCAAAGGGCAACTTCAGGTGTACTCTCCAGTCCAGCTGGTGAATCTGGGTATGCTGAGGCAATGTTACAACTGCCTCATGTACACAGACAGCCCTCTCCTCCTACTACAAAACACTAACATATGCGAGAGATGCAATTATACAGTCAAACTGGAGGCTAAGGTCTCTCCACCCAAGACTGGAACAGACAGTCATGAGGAGAAGGTTAACACTTGCACCACACCTCCAGCTTCACATAGACCTACTAAACTAGCACTGGCAAAAAATACACATAAATACACAAAATCATACTCGGAGGCTCTAAATAAAAACCTGCAAAAGAATCAGAGAGCTCCAAAGCAGACACCCACAAAACCTGTACCTCCCATCACAAACCAGACAACACATAAAACACAAAATCAATGTGCCGCACAATCACAGCACTTAAGGCGAAATAACATACCTAACACACTAGTAATAGGTGACTCAATAGTCAGGTACACTGACGCCCCACTCACTAGGCTGGACAAGGAGAAGGTTACTGTTAGCTGATTATCGGGAGCCAGAATTCACCACATAACACAAGCACTCAGGTCACTCCAAAACAAGTACAAATATGACTCTGTCATTGTTCATGTTGGTGTGAATGACCTGAGATGTACCTCCCTGGACTACATGAAAAGAGACATGGAAGACCTCTCTGATCATGTAGCCCAGGCAGGTATGACCCTGACCCTGAGTAGCATCCTGCTCTCACCAAGAATGATACCTCAGTATAAAGAAAAAATGATCAATTTCAACAATTGGCTAAGCTTCTGGTGTCATTCAAAAGGGATCCAGTGTCTGTCAGCCTGGGATGACATGCTCGACAAGCCAAGTTGCTTCGCAAGAGACGGCTTGCACCTGTCACCCCTTGGCTTTCGAATACTGGCCAAGGCTCTTGCTGCCCCCATAGTGCCTTTTTTAGGCAAGGCTCAAAACTCAAACCCACCACCGTAAACAGCACAAGTAAAAAAAATGAGGGTTATACTACTCAATGCCAGGAGTTTAAATCTCAAAATGCATGTGCTTGAAGCACTCCTAAGTATGGAGAATGTCGACATCTGTGCAGTAACTGAAACCTGGTTCAAGGCTCCAGAGAGCACTCCAGCACTACTGGGCTACAACTCATACCACACATTTCAGCCACAGAACACGGACCGAAACACAAAAGGAGGGGGTGTATCCATATTCATCAAGGATACCCACACCTTCAGGTTAGTGGCGCAGCATGATACCTCTGAAATCATCCATGTGCAACTAACATTGGGAAAATCTGCAATGCAAATTGTGACCTGCTACAGATCACCCTCCATGACCCAGGACCACCACTCCGCCTTTCTGGAGACACTGGAAAACATGAAGGTCCTACCGAACACCCTGATATTGGGCAATTTCAATTACCTTACCATTAACTGGGAAAACTACTTGAGTACAACCTCCCTGGCTCAGCGCTTCCTGGAATTTATCAACTCAAATGCCCTGGATCAGCTGGTAAACTCCCCTACCAGAGGCCACAACATATTGGACCTGGTAAAAACCAACATGGGCGACAGGTGTTCCGTACTGGAGGTCAGCCCGTCACTGGTTAGATCAGACCATAAACTAATGACCCTGGATGTCCACACCCCACCACCACCCCCAACCAAGGAAACCACAGTGAAAAACTTTTCTAAAGCAAACTTCACCTTATTTAAAACAGAGGTGGTAAGTTTCACAGCCCCCACACTAAAGGATAACACTGCCCAAGATGCAGAATCCTTTACAATTGCACTCTATGAGCACCTACAAGGATGCATGGATCATGCCATCCCTAGCAAAACCAAGACTCACTCCCCTAAGAGAAGGAAACTAGTCTGGTGGACCCCTGCCATAAACAGGTTATACAACAGAAGGAGGAAACTAGTTCAGAAAAAAAGCAAGTCCCAAGAAGGAAAGACATCCTTGATCAGTATCAGTAAGAAACTAAGGTCCTTCATAAAATCATCCAAGGCTAACTTCAAAAGAAAAATAGCCAAGGATTCGAAAGATAACCACAAAGCCTTCTTTAGCTGTGTCAAGAATCTAAGTGGGAACTCACAGATATGCTCTGTGCTAGTGCAAAATAGCACAAAATATACTGAACCTGCTGATATTGCCAACATCCTGGCAGACAGATTGAGTGCAAACCTCCCTCTCACCTTCAAAAGGGCCCACAACAATACTGGAAAAGTGTAGTGTCCCAGAAATCACAGAAGCACAGGGAAAACAGCCCTTTCAAAAGCCATAAACACAGCATCAATGGGGCCAGATGGTGTCCCAGGCTGCGTCTTGCGTGAACTACAGAATGAACTAACCCCCCACCTAAAAACGCTGTTCAACCTCAGCATCTGCACAGGCATGTGCCCATAGAATGGCGCACAGCAATGGTTATTCCGCTCCACAAAGGAGGGGCCACAACTGACCCTGGTAACTATCGCCCCACAAGCCTGACTAGCCTGGTCTGCAAGGCTATGGAGCGCATCATCATGGAACTCATTAACAAAGACATCAGGAACCTCCAAACACTTGACCTGACCCAGTTCAGCTTTGGTAAGGGCAGATCATGCCTACTAAACCTGGTTGACTTCTTCGAGACAGTCACCAAGGCCATAGACGAGGGAAAGGTGGTTCATACAGCCTACCTTGATCTCGCCAAGGCATTCAACACCATTCCTCACTCAGGTATTATAGAAAAACTCACCAGCCTGAACATAAATCCCTTCGTCACAAGATGGGTTGCCAACAGGCTTACCTACAGAACTCACACGGTAAGAATAGCGGGCTCCAGGTCCAACTCTAAACCAGTCAGAAGTAGTGTCCCGCAAGGCTTGGTTCTGGGATCCCTACTGTTCTGCATATATTTCTCTGAAGTACAGGCAAACACAGGAGGACTATGACTAACCAAGTTCGCCGATGACTGCAAACTGGGAACCATAATCGACTCTCCAGCTGACACGGACATCCTTCAAAAAGGCCTTACTGAGACAGACACCTGGTGTCAAAGTCATGGCCTCAAGCTA
Organism: Protopterus annectens; assembly: GCF_019279795.1. Lineage (NCBI taxonomy): Eukaryota > Metazoa > Chordata > Ceratodontiformes > Protopteridae > Protopterus > Protopterus annectens. The sequence continues at coordinate 673,750,758 of NC_056734.1, read as the reverse complement.
AATGCCAAAAAATTCATAGTCATTCCGTTTGGGAAAAACAATACACCCACGAATTACCACATAGGCAGCACCACCCTTAATACAGAAGAGGTAATAAGAGATCTGGGGAGCCAGGTAGATAGTAATCTCTCCTTTGACAATCATATTGCCAAAGTAGTTAGGAAATCCTTCTATGTGGCCCATCTAATTACTAAGGGGTTTGATTCTAGAAATAAGAGGTTATAGTGCCCCTCTACTCATCACTCATCAGACCCATCATAGAGTACAATGCCCCATTTGGGATGTACCTCACAAGACACTTCCAACAGCTGGAAAGACCACAAAAGCACCTCACCAAGAGGATTACTGGCCTCAAACATATGTCCTATGCAGCCCGACTGAAAAAAACTCCAGCTGTACTCAGTGGCATATCGCTTACTCAGAGGTGATCTCTGCCTGACTTACAAAGCCATGTCCAACTCAGAATTGATGGACATGCTCCACCTAAAGAAATTCAAGTCACTGCGAACCACGCACTCTAGTGAGATAAACCTCGCCACAACAATAAATAGAACATGCTGGAGGGATAGATTCCTGTCACAGAAACTCCCCATGCTTTGGAACAAAATTCCTAACTACATTAGGCAGAGCCCCTCACTAACACTCTTCAAGAGAAGCCTTGATGAGTGGATGGGTAACAGAAAATACACCCTTGGGATCACTTCATTGGCTCTGCTTGACAGAGGCTCAGTTAATTAATCAATGGGGCAGCGAAAGCTGGCACACTCTGGCTAGGCTTATAAATGCCCCTGGGCAGATAGCCTAGTACGTACCTATGAACCTATGACCCTATGAACCTATGCACAGCAGCACAGAGTCCCAGATAGAATAGAGTGCTTGTTTCAAGTAATTATCCTAAGATGGAATAAAGATGATTTAGCAACAGCTGTCAACTGTTTGAGAGTACAGGTGGGCATCCAAAAGTATGCCCAAGTTCTGTACCCAATACACACATTCCAGTTACCATAACAGATAAAAATATGGATAACTTAAGGAGCTGAAGATCCATAAGTTATCAAAGCCTTGGTATTATGTGTTCTGAGAAGTAGGTATTCATTCCTTATCCAGTCATGTATGTTATCCAGTCTTCCATGCAGTGACAAAGTGAAGACACATGCCCTCAAGAAAAGCAAATGTACAAATTAGCATCATATGCATAGGGATATTATTTAAAACCCATTCCTTGAATGACATCCTCAAATTAAAGCATGGTCCATATGAACATAACTGAATCTGGAATCATGACAGTCTTCACATAACTGTTTCTGACTGCAATATGAGAACTATAGAATACTTATCAGTTAGTAGTAATAAATACATATTGCCATTGAAAAGAACAGAAAATAATACTTGTGCGAATCCAATGTGCCTTGGGGAGTTCTGATATCAAAGCAGGAACACTAGCATTTTTGCTGAGTTTTAATCTGCCAAAAGAAGCAGTCATACTTCTGTTTATGTATCTTGTCATCTATACTTGTGAATAACAATGACTCCCTGTCAGAACCAAGAGACCCATTCAAAAAAAAAAAAAAAAAAAAATCAAAATGTGCTTACTAATACAGGGGCTGTCCCTTCACACCTTCACACTGTTACTACTTATATATACTAATTCCAGTATTTCTGTCCTTTGAACTAGGAATGATATTCTTGAAATACTACAAATTTGTACGTATTATAAATCCCCCACCTTGCCACTTTCACTTCCACACTTTAAAATATCTCAAGATGGATGATGGATGGTTCCCCAGAACTTCAGATAGCATTCAATCATATCTTTTATTTAACTGTGGTCTTTGTTTTTACCACTCCCAGATGAAATTGATGTGCAGTTTCAATACATTTCTTTCTGCAATGTTTTTGGAATCATTAACTTTGAAGCTTTTTACAAATAGCTATCACCAGTAGAAGCTGAAATTTCATCTTTGAGTTTTCTATATCACTCAGCAGTTTCAACATATGGATCATTTTTGTTCTGCTAATGCCATGCAGCAGTTATGTGAAAAAGGTTTATCCATTGCTACATTAGGGATTGTTCAGTCTCTGTCCCTGTTAATTTCAAAGCTGAGGCTCAGAACTCTTGGCATTGCTTAGTGCACTACCAACTTTACATCCCCCTTAGCAACTTTACCATGTCAATATCATTTCTTTTTGTAGTCAGTGGCTACCTCAAGATGCTGTTTACTAAATTATCTCTCCTTTTATACAGATCTCTGAAATACTAAGAGTTTAGCCTCAGTGACCATTTTTCATTTGTCAGAGAATGTCTGGATATGAGAATCTTAAAACCGCTTCAGTTTATATATAGTATATGCATATTGTAAGTTATTAATTTACAATATTTCTGAGATTGAATAGATAGAGAGATAAGATAGATATGAAATTTACAAGCCCAGGCTACAGGATTAAAAAAGCAAACTTTTATCTGTCTGCAGTGTGCTTGTTTCCTATACATGTCAATGACCTATTTGCACAAACTATCACTTTCACTCTGTCTCCTTGCACATGTCTTAGAATTCCTCCCATGCTTACTAAACTTGCATAACTAACTCAGGTCACATTGCTTGGAAATAAAGGGAAAAGTTGTTTTTATAGCAAAACCAAGTATTCCACTTAAAACTGAAGCTGCACAGCCTTGGAGTTATTACATTTAATAAATAAGGGTATAATGCAAGCTCTCACAGTAATATTAGCTTTGTTTTTGATTGTTATTGACTTTACCCAGTGTTAATAGGTATCATAACTAATTTGGTATCCAAGTGTGAATCTGCATTATGGTGTTATTTTCACTTCAGTGTGTCCTTAAGTCACTGTTGATGAATTTCATTCAGTGATGTAAAAAGTATTCATAAAATTAAGTGACTTCATTTTTTGTCATTAATAACCTCACTTAAGAACCACATACTCTTATTTGCTATCGCATACTGATTAGCTAATAGCAGAAGCAGTGAAATTTAAATGACTATTATTCTGTTGAAGCTATCATTTAGTGCTTTTTGGTCATTTTGGTTAATGTATACATATTTTTAACTGAAGTCCCAGTGTGTCTAATTTCTGATGAGTGTAGATCTGATATCCATTCAAAATGCAATAATTGTACAAAAAATAAAATTTAAGACAACTGTGGGACAAAACACAACTTTAATCTACAGAATATTTTTGAACAATGCAAGAGGGAGGAAGAGTCATTATACTGAACAGCTTCTGCTACAAGACACAGCATTCCTGTAATCATTTGAATGTCACATGGTAAGTAGCTTCTAGAGAAGCCTCTAATTTGATACCTCATGTTAGATATACTACATCCATGATGTCTCTCTTATTTATTAGCTATAAAGATCATGTGTATATATATATATATATATATATATATATATATATATATATATATATATATATACATTAACCAAAAAGACAATCATAAGGCCTTCTTTAGCTATGTTACAAACCTGGGAGGAAACTCCCAGATATGCTCAGAACTAGTTCAAAATGATGTGAAGATTACTGATCCTACAGACATTGCCAACATACTGGCTGACAGGTTCAGTGCAAACTTCTCCCCCCCCACCCCCAAAAGGAGAGATGTCTATACCAAGCGATTGCAGCCCCCCAAACATCTCCAACGCCCAAGTGAGAACTGCTCTCTCCAAAGCAAAAAACACAGCATCCATGGGACCTGATGGTGTCCCCGGCTGTGTACTCCACAAACTCAACGAGGAATTAAACCCACAGCTAGGACAGCTGTTTAATCATAGTCTTACCTCTGGATACGTACCCAGGGAGTGGCGCACTCCAACTGTGGTCCCACTTCACAAAGGCGGTGCCTCCACCGACCCTGGAAATTACTGGCCCATTAGCTTGACAAGCCTTATCTGCAAAGCCATGGAGAGGATCATAATGGACCTCATAAATAAAGACATAGGGAATTTGCAGACTTTGGATCCATCCCAGTTTGGCTTTGTCAAAGGCAGATCATGCCTTCTAAACTTGGTTGACTTTTCAAAACAGTCACCAAAGCCATTGATGAGGGAAAGGCAGTCCATACAGCCTACCTCGATCTGGCGAAGGCCTTCGATACAATACCCCACTCGGGTATCATTGAAAAACTCATCAGCTTAAATGTTAACCCATACATCACAAGATGGGTTGCAAACTGGCTGAGTGACAGAACCCACAGGGTCAGAGTTGCTGGCGCCATGTCAGACTCAAAGCCTGTCACAAGTGGTGTACCACAGGGCTCAGTCCTGGGCCCACTCTTGTTTGGCATCTACTTTTCCAGTACAAGCAAACACAGGAGGGTTATGGCTGACAAAGTTTGCAGATGACTGCAAACTGGGCCATAGTAGAAAACACATCTGACACAGATATCCTTCAGAAGGGTCTCACAGAAACGGATAACTGGTGCCAGAGCCATGGCCTAAAGTTAAATGCCAAAAAATGCATAGTCATACCCTTCGGGAAAAACAAGGTTACCCCTAGCTACCAAATAGGTGGCAATCCACTGAGCACAGAAGAAGTTATCAGGGACCTGGGGACCCAGGTTGATAGTAGCCTGTCATTCGACACCCATGTAGCTAAAGTAGTTAGGAAGACCTTCTACATTGCCCACCTTATCATGAAGGGATTCTCATCTAGATCAAGGGAGGTCATAGTCTCCCTATACTCATCACTCATCAGACCAATGATTGAGTACAATGCCCCATTTGGAATGTATCTGACCCGACACTTGCAGCAGCTGGAGAGGCGACAAAAGTTCCTCACCAAAAGGATAAAGGGTCTCAAACATCTGTCCTATGCTGCCAGACTGAAAGAACTCCAGCTCTATTCAGTCGCTTACCGCTTGCTCAGAGGTGACCTTTGCCTAACATACAAGGCCATGTCAAACCCAGATTTGATGAATATGCTTCACCTCAAAAAATCTAGATCCGTCAGAGCCACAAGGGCGGGAGACTTAAACCTCGACACGGCTATTAATAGGACATGCTGGAGGGATAGATTCATCACCCAAAGACTCCCTATGCTGTGGAATAAAATCCCGGTATATGTGAGGCAGAGCACCTCGCTGGCCTTGTTCAAGAGAAATCTTGACCAATGGATGGGAGATCACAGATATACCCCAGGGATTACCTCAGTGTCACTGCTCGACAGAGGCACAGCAAAATAATGGGTATAGTTCCCCATACTAAAGGGGTGGCGTAAGCCACAAAACTATGGGCTAGGCTTGTAAATGCCCTCGAGCAGATAGCCTAGTATGAACCTATGAACCTATGAACCTATATATATTCTTATAAAATACCCAAAACCACAGTCAGCATACTTGTTAAACTCAAATAAAATAAAAACCGCCATGCCAGAACACAACAGAGTCTTTAATTACACAACATTTTGAGTGCTTTCATTCCAATTGAAAAGGAACTTCATCAGAAACAATGGGATCTCTACTTCCTTCCTTTTATACACTTAATAAAAGGTGCCAAAAAAAAAAACACAGGCAAAATTTTAAAGGTATACACACATTAAAATATAAGGTACTATTCCCAAACTTCTTGCATCAAGCATATATGCATGCTGAACACCAATACCATTAAATATAAAAGTAACTATCGCATACAAAAATAATAGCAGATGATATCTAAAGCTGTTTCTGCCTGAAGCCCTCTTTGTTACAATAGACATCAAAGACGTATTTTCTGTCATCTCCCATGAGAAGGTGTTAGATTGGTTTCATCAAGCTATGTTAAAGGGCACAGATGATACACAGTTTAAATAATTGAGAAAAGGATGTATGTAAAACAAACTGTAAATAAAAATAAAAAAATACAGAAACTAAAAAAAGGTGAGGACATTTTGCAACAGTAATATATATGAAAAGCAAAACAATGTGGTAATACAAAATGGAATCAAGAAGAATGATTATCCAACTTTAATTTAAACTCGCTTTAGGTGCTACATACGTTTTATAATATTGTTGACAGCATTCTGATACAAGGGACATTAAGGAACACTGACTCCCAAAAGTCTGGGTTGAAAACATTTAGTCTAAACAACGTATCTAACTTGATAAAGAAATGGCACATTCAGATCTATGACTGGATAAAGGAACCTTGTTCAAAAAATTGAAATGTATTCAGAAATAAAATCCCTTCAAACCCTGGTTTAATTATTACATATACAAAAATTGCATTAGAATGTTTAAGGTTGTATCACAATAAGTTTGCAAATTTAAAATAACCCTGATTTCTTCAGAATGGAATGTTCTACAAGCTAATATCAATTTGCCTCAAACACAACAGTGGTGCAAAGAGTACAAGTTTAAATATTGATATCTTTCCTCATAATTTAAGTTAGAAATTGATGTTATTCTTTTTAAATTTCCTTTGAATAATCTCTAGTCAATTGAATTCAGTTGTAAGCACACAATAAAATGTGGCATTCATGAACCAGTCAGATATATGTCAAGAACAGGCTTCTCAAGCAGTTCTCATCTCTCATGGATAGTTTTTCAGCATATGACCCTTTAAGCTTAAAGCCCTGTTCAAAGTCACATCCAAATATTTTTTTAAAGAAAAGTATTTGCCATATTAATTTGTAAGTCTTTGCAGAAAGTAACTTCAAAGACAAATTGGCTCATTAAGTCTAGGATTAAAAAAAAAATGTATACATTTATCCAGCTTGAGATTTCTAATAGATAGAAATAAATTTCATCAGTCTTTGCTATTGATAATAGTAAATCAGAGTTTGCATATATCAGTGTATGTATTAACCCAACAGGAATTGCAGGTAGGACAATGATATTAAACAAGAAAGGGGCAATATTTGAGCCCTGATTTACACCACAAAGAACATTAGCTGAATTTGATACAAAGCTTTGAATAACTACTGTCTAACCTCTACTGGGAAAGCCATTACACAATCCAATTAATAATATAAAAATATATGTCAAACTTAGACATTTCTTTATGTATTACATGATGCATCTGGGAGTGAAGGCCTTGGCTAGATCAAAACATATTATGCTGCAAGCTAACTAATATCACAGGTCAAGGATATCTGATCATAGAACTTAGGTAAAATGGTAAGTGTAGATCTACAATGAAGAAATCCATGTTGGTGTAGATCTATTAAATCAGCAGTGAGATCACCTTTAGCTATAAGGTCAGATAAACATCTTTCCAAGCATTTCCCTAAAATTAAAGTAATGCTAACAGGTTGATAGTATTTAACACCAGAGTCTATCTTTTTGAGGCTAGGAGTTCTAAAGGATTGTTTCTACACAGAAATAACTGATTCAGTTCTAAGAAAAAATATTGAAAATGAAATATAAGCAAGATCCAAAATCACCTTTAACTATTTTAATCATTATAGCAGATATTTTTCTGCACCCACTAATATAGTACTTTTAGTTATGATAAGGGCTTTTCTGATGTTGCTTAAATATATTTCATAACAGAAACTATCAGAAGCAATAGACTGGACCTCAAATGTCCCATTAATTAATATACTAGAAAATATGCTGAAAAAGCATTTATTAAATTTGTCTACAACATCCTTAAAACAGGAAAGTATATGATACTCTGTCATCAGAGTCAGAGATGGGTTCCTGTTTTTCTGATAGGCATTAATGTACTCAAAACTATTATTTTTTTTTTGTTACTGTTATCAGCTAATTTAGTCTCTTAAGTTACCTTTTCCTGTTATATATTGAATTTAAACACCTTTGTTATTCTATTTAATTTTGTTTTGTTATTAAAAGAAGGACATTTTCTAAAAAGCCACAAAAACTTCTTCGTTTTTAATACTAATTAATCATCTTATGACTACACCATCTTGGAAATTTTATTTTCCCAATTGTTTTTTCCCTTGAGTTCATCTGCTGAGTTTAAGTAATCATTTCAAATATTATCTAGGGTGGAATATCCATACAGCAGACCTAAGTTATTACATAAATTTATATAGTTAATTTTATCATAATTATATTTTTATTTCTTGAACACTCAACCTTTAGTAAATAAATTAAAAGTAATGCAATTGTGGTCTGAGTTACCTAAGGGAGCAAAAACATTAATATGGGAGATTAAGTTACTAACATTAAAAGCTCTGAATTGTGGTCTGAATTACCTAAGTGAGAAAAACATTAATATGGGCAATTAAGTTACCAATATTAAAGGCTACAACATCCAAAACAGAATAACATCTAGTGCTATTTTCAACAGCATGATGAAAAATATGATACATACCAATTTTGAAAAAAAACTGTCATTAATGTATGAGTAAATAGAAGAATTTGACCATCAATATTTTCATACTTAAAATCTCACAGTAATATACCGTTTTTTCTATAGAAAAAAAATATCAGACAACTGAAAAAGCTCATGATGTTTGGATTCACTTGTGGAAGTGCTATGATAACAAGGTATAAACATTGTAAGATTGCTAGAAATATAAATATCAGTAATAATTGTCTCCATGTAATTATCACTGGATATTAATATGGATTGAATGTTTTCATGAACTAGAACCAGAACATCAACCCCCTGTTGTGTTCATTGATATATTCATACATGCTGTATCTAGGGAGTGAAAAATCAAGAAATTGCAATGACATGATTGACGTGGCTTGGATGGTAAGCTGAAAGCAGCAGAGTTCTTGTGCTCTGCAGTCTTCATATTTTCCTGACAGGATTTTTTATTCAATTTCACCAACAAAGAACTGAAACTACTAGAATCAGACTCTGGAAGTCATAAGCTACAAGTTGATATAATTTGTAAGCTAAACTTTTTATATTTTCCTGTCAAACTTTCCAACTGAAGGGACATTGAAACTACATTCACAAAGGAAGATGAGCAGCTCCAAGTTTTCTCAGCAAGAAACTCTAGTGAAGAAAGAAATACAGACAATCCTTAATACAGTTCAAAACTCGGTGGGTAAAATTGACAAATTAAACTTAAAAGTGTACAACATAAAGGAAGATACCACCAAATAAATAATCTTATTAAATAAAATCTTTAAACAACAAACTGCCCAGATTGCTGCTTTAGAAGATTTTGTAACAATATAGACTACAGGTTAACAGAAAGAGAGAGAACCATACAGTTTCTTCTTCAAGAAAATATTAGACTCATTGAAAAAAATAGACAGCACTGAGAATAGAACAAAAAAAACCCCATAAGAATCTATAGCATCCCAGAACAGATGGGGGGGGGGCAACATGATTAATTTCCTGACTTCTTGGATTCCTAAAATCCTAAACCTACCTGAAACACTATCTTTCAGGATAGAAAGGGCATACAGGTCTTTTAACTACAACTTCTGTATACAGTAAAAACAAATGTCCAGGATCTATTATTGCAAAATTTATATTCACTCAAGACAAAGACCTTGTTTTAAAAACTGCTTGGTCTCTTGCACCATTAAAAATTGGTGACCAAACTATCAGGTTTGATGATGACTTTCCATCCCTTGTAATGTCCAAAAGAAGAACATGTGTCCCCTTAATAAAATTACTAAAAAAGGAACGAATCAAAGCACAACTCATATTCTCAGCAAAAATAAGACTATCTCTGCTAGAAGGAAAGAAAACTTTTAACTCTCATGAAGAAGCATTCACATTTGTCCAAACAAAGAACCTTTTAATTCAACCTGAACTCATGGATTCTTCAATGAACTTAAAGAGATGAGCTTCAAAAAATGAGTGGACTATTAAAGAAAAAAAGAAACCCAGAGACAAACGATCATACATAACTTCACATTTCATGCAAGTTCATGTCTTCTCCCTTTTAAATAATGAGGAATTATACACAGAAGGTAATGTAACTTCTTTTTATTTCTCTCCTATTATCTTTTACACAACTTTGCTAACTTTATAAATAATATATAGTACTCAAAATTAAAGTAAATCAAAATCTCTTCCAACTGCAAACTATTATTTTATACTTTTAACTCTCTGTGTACATGGCATACCACTAGTGAAATGGTATAAAATCACTCACTCATTTCATATAGCTATATATATTTCCTTTATACCCTATACATATTTTTTCATGTATATGCCTTCCCTTTCTGTTTTAGTCATAGTGTCATAGTTTTTAATCACTGCAGGACTGAGAAATGCTTACCATGTTGCTTTTACATATTTAAAAAGTGATGACATTGTATTATTATACATACATTTACTACTTAACTGAACTTCTGCAATGTGCTCTATTTCACTACTATATCTTATAGATGTGTATGGCTGGTAATTTGGAGCTTTTATTTTAAATATAAACCATTTTATAAGTTATTGCTTCAAAAACAGCTTTTTTACATAGCTTGTGGCTAGTATTAACATCTGTCAGTGTTTCATGCTTAAAAGCTTCACTTCACTAGAATATTCCCATCTACTTAATTTTTTGATAAATTTTGGCAACTTTTGTGACAAGCTCAAGCTTTTAAAAGCTCCAGTTAGCTCCCAGACTCATGAGGAACAATCTATGATGTCTTTCAGTAAGTAGCCATGACTTCTGAACCTGTTTATCTTCACTGAACTCGAACAGTCAAGCAGATACAAGAATGATTGTTTTGAACTGTGTTTTCATCCATTTAGCAATTATTTTCATCTAAAAAGTTTTATAAGCATATGTTTTCTGTAAATACTAATTTATTTAATCTGAACTACATTATATTTAAATAATAATTATAAATATGTTTCTGACAGTGACAGTATTAAATGCATTTTTTTTCTTTTCTCTCTGCTTTAATAGGTTCATAGGTTCATACTAGGCTATCTGCCCTAGGGCATTTATAAGCCTAGCCAGAGTGTGTTTAGCTTTTGCCACCCATTTTAAATTAATTTTGCTATGCCCTTTTTCGAGGTTAGTATACTGTGCTTCTGTCTAACAGTGACACAGAAGTGATACCTGGGGTAAACCTACGATCTCCCATCCACTCATTAAGATTCCTCTTGAAGAGAGTCAATGAGGGACTCTGCCTAATCTGGACTGGGATTTTATTCCAGAGTGAAGGGAGCTTTTGGGTTATGAATCTGTCCCTCCAGCATGTCCTATTTATTTCAGTGCTGAGGTTCAAGTCTCTCGAGCACGTAGCTCGATGGGATTTGGATTTTCTGAGGTGCAGCATGTCCATTAATTCCGGGTTGGACATGGCTTAATAAGTCAGGCACAGATCGCCTCTGAGCAGGCGGTATGCCACTGAGTAGAGCTGGAGTTTCTTTAACCGGGCAGCATATGGCATCTGTTTGAACCCTTTGATCCTCTTGGTGAGGTACTTTTGGGGTCTTTCCAGTTGCTGCAGGTGTCTGGTAAGATACATCCCAAAAGGGGCATTGTACTCAATTATGGGCCTTATGAGGGATGAGTAAAGAGGCACGATGACCTCCCCTGATCTAGATGTGAATCAATTCATGATTAGGTGGGCTATATAAAATGTTTTTCTAACCACTTTGGGCATGTGGTTGTCAAATGAGAGATTGCTATCAACTTGGGTCCCCAGGTCCCTAACTACTTCTTCTGTACTTAATGGATTACCACCTATGTGGTAATTTGTGGGCACTTTGTTTTTGCCAAAGGGGATGACTATACACTTTTTGGTGTTTAGCTTGAGGCCATGGCTCTGGCACCAGTTGTCTGTTTCTATGAGGCCCTTTTGGAGGATGCTTGTGTCGGCTGGAGAGTCGATTATGGCGCCCAGTTTGCAGTCATCTGTGAACTTGGTCAGCCACAGTCCTTCCGTGTTGGCCTGTACCTCCGAGAAATATATACCGAACAAGAGAGGTCCCAGGACTGAGCCTTGTGGGACGCCACTTGTAACTGGTTTGGAGTCTGACATGGCTCCAGCAATTCTAACCATGTGGGTTCTGTCCTTGAGCCAGTTTGCAACCCATCTAGTGACATAGGGGTTTATATTTAAGCTGGTGAGCTTATCTATAATGCCCGAGTGGGGTATTGTATCGAAGGCTTTTGCGAGGTCCAGGTAAGCTGTGTGGACCACTTTCCCCTCGTCAATGGCCTTGGTGACTGTTTCAAAGAAATCGACCAGGTTTAAGAGGCAGGATCTGCCCTTAACAAAGCCGAACTGGGTAGGATCCAGTATCTGTAGGTTCCCAATATCTTTATTTATGAGGTCCATGATGATCCTTTCCATAGCTTTGCAGACCAAGCTAGTCAGGCTTATGGGGCGATAGTTTCCAGGATCTATTGAGGCACCACCTTTGTGGAGAGGGACCACTGTTGCTGTACGCCACTTGTTGGGTACATATCCTGTAGTAAGGCTGAGACTGAACAGTAGTTTTAGGTTTGGGTTTAGCTCTTCTTGGAGTTGATGTAGGATGCAGCCCGGGGCACCGTCTGGTCCCATTGATGCTGTGTTTTTTGCTTTGGAGAGTGCGGCTCTTACCTGAGCATCTGAGATGTCGGGGCGGCAGCACTCTGCTGGGATAGATATTTGCCCTTTTGTTGGGGGGGGGGGGGAGTTTGCGCTGAACCTGTCAGCTAGGATGTTGGCAATGTCTGTGGGTTCAGTGTATTTTTTGTCATTTTGGACTAATTCTGAGTATATCTGGGAATTCCCACCCAGGTTCCTAACATAACTAAAGAAAGCCTTGTGATTATCGTTAGTGTCCTGTGCAATTTTTCTCTCGAAGCTGGCCTTAGACGATTTTATGAGTGCCCGTAGTTTTTTGCTAATACTGATCAGAGATGCCTTCCCTTTTTGGGATTTTGCTCTATCATGTAGTAGCTTCCTCCTTCTATTGTATAGTTTGTTTATGGCTGGGGTCCACCAGACAGGATGTCTGCCTTTGGAGGATTGGGTCTTGGTTTTATTTGGGATTGCATGGTCCATGCATTCCTGAAGGTGTTCATAGAATGTGTTTATAAAGGATTCTGCAGTCTGGGCCATATTTTCCACAGGCCCGGGGACTTTGAAGGATTCCACCTCGGTTTTGAGGAGAGTGAAATTTGCTTTATAGAAGTTTTTCACTGTGGTTTTCTGGGCAGGGGGTGGGGTCGGGATGTGAATATCCAGTGATATTAGTTTATAGACTGATCTTACCAGTGAGGGATACACTTCTGGTCTGGAGCATAGAGTCCCCATGTTGGTGATGATCAGGTACAGTATGTTTTCCCCTCTTGTGGGAGTGGTAACAAGTTGTTCCATAGCATTTGAGCTTATAAATTCTAGGAACCTTTGGGCTAGGGTGTTGGAGCTAGAGTAATGCTCCCAGTCTATGTTTGGGTAGTTGTAGTCGCCCAATATAATTGTGTTTGGAGAGATCTTCATATTTTCCAGTGTTCTCAGGAAGGCTGAGTGGGGTTCCTGGGTTTGGGAGGGCGGTCTGTAGCAGGCTATAAACTGGAAGGCAGTTTTACCCACTGTTAGTTGCACATGGATAGTCTCTGATGCTTTGTGCTGTGCCACTAACCTGGAGGTGTGGGTATCTTTGACGAATATTGATACTCCCCCTCCTTTTGTGGTTCGGTCCAAGTTTTGGGTCCGAAAAGCATGATATGAGGTATAACCTGGTAGTGCTGGGGTGCTGTCAGGAGCCTTGAACCAGGTTTCTGTTACTGCACAGATATCGATGTTCTCCATGCTAAGGAGAGTTTCGAGTGCATGCATCTTGAGGTTTAGACTTCTGGCGTTGAGTAGCATTACTCTTAGTTTCTTATCCCTTGTGATACCTATGGAAGTGGGTTTGTCTTTTGAGCCTTGCCTAAAAAAGGCACTATGGGGGTAGCAAGAGCCTTTGCCAATATCCGAAAGCTCAGTGTTGACAGGTGCAAGCCGTCCCTAGCGAAGCATCGTGGCTTGTTGAGCATGTCATCCCAGGCTGACAGGCATTGGATCCCCTTTGAATGACACCAATACTTAAGCCATTTGTTGAAATTGATCATCTTGTCTTCATATTGTCATTTTAGTCCTGTATTTACTCATAGGAACAAATAATTATTAGGATTAATCAATTTATCTTATTTAGTCTGTTTAGATAAAAAATTCAAGGCAGTGTATATAGCTTCATGTTCTCAGTTCATGCATATATATAATATTAAATTGAATTTCTCCTTTTGTATATCTTAATGTACATGCAGTTTCCCTTCTGCTTGCTATTAACCTGCAGTAGCTAGGCATTTCCACTAGATGTCATGAGAGGGTTACTTTGTGGCCTCTATGAGAGATATAGTAAACCTGGATTTAGTTAATCCATGCAGAACGTTGTTAAAATGTACAGTTTTATTGTTTTCAAATTTAGAGTTTTTAAATTGTCCATAACAGTTTCAGAAATTGTATTTATCATAATGAATCAAGGAAAGGACTTTTCAATTTTACTTATAACAGCAGTCTCCATCAAATGATAACATTTAACACCATGTCTATTAATGTCAATGGGTTGAACAACCCCATGACAAGGAGTAGTGTCAACAAATATTTAATGCTACATAAAGAAGATTTTGGATTCATTCAGGAATCTCACTTAGTAACAGAAGATCTAAATGAATTAACTTTTAAGGACTATTCAATTTTGGTAAGTTCAAACTATAACCACAAGAGAAGAGGTGTCTTAATTCTGCACAGAAAATGAATGAGAATTACAGAAATAGTTGACTCATATTTGAGCATTGATGGTATGCATGCTTTAGTCATATTAAAACTAGATAAAAAGATGTACACTTTCGCAAACACCTACTAGATACTGGGTATTGGAACTAAAACTGTGAAAAAACATTTAGACACCATAACATTAAAGTCTAAAGGTGAGTTACTATTAGCAGGTGAATTTAATTGTATCCTGTCTTCTACTGATACTACAAGTTCTAAGCCCTTTAAGATGTCCCCTGTTGCCAAACACTTGAACAACTGTATAAAAGACAGAAACCTAATTGACACTGATGGTATAAAAACATTGTCCTCCCTGAAGTATTCTCACTACTATTACAGATTTGGCATGCAGACCAACATAGACAAAGTCTTTGTAACCTGTTCTTTATTGTCCAGTAAAACTGAGAAGCACTTCAAATAACTATAATACAATCCAAGAAATGCCAGGGACCATTGAACCACAAATTTTCAAGAGTTTAATCCAGGAAAACTGTAAATTACACAGAAAGCTGTATCACGAAAAAAACTGTATTAACGCTCTTAAAATCAAGACACAAAGTACACGTTTTCGTCCTTACACATAGGACTTCATCAGACAAAATACATCAGTTTAATCACATATTAAATAACAAATTAGGTAGAATTAATTAAATTAATTATCTTGGACCCAATGAACACATTCTAATAAAATTCAAATTATCAAATCACTGTGAATGAATCATGAATATTAATGCCTATCTTGCTAAAGTGCAAAAGTGTTTGTTGTAAATAAAATCATTGAGAATGTGACAACATTTTATCATTTCCTTGTTAAAAACTGTCATGAAATTTAATTTTATAAAAAAGAATTGTTAACAAAATAATTAAAAAAGTTTAATTATTAAATAAATAAATAAATACATAAGTAAAATCATGTTAAATACGTTCAAATTTCCTGTATAGAACCTAATATCTGGCAATGTGTTTGTAGTGTGTTGGCTCCCTCTAGTGTCCATAATAATGACTACACTACATTTTGCTAGCTCTTATTTTGAGCAATGGGGAAATAGATAAAAAATCATTAATTCCTGGTTTTGTATTGGAATCGAGGTTGACCTGCCACCAAAGCTCCCTGCTTTCCAATATTTCTTCCCAAAGGCCACCTCTTATGTCTGGTTTTATTTGATCCAGAACATAAAATTCAAACTTATACCCCAAACAAGTAGTAGTATGTTTGTATAGTGCATTGGTGAGTTTACCTCTCAGAATGTCATAATTATGTTCATATATTCTACGTTTTAAACACCTTTCTGTTTTGCCCACGTAGAATGACTGACACTTCTGACAAATGACTAGGTAAACAACACCCTTACTCTGGCAGTTATAATAATTGTGACTTTTTAACCATCTCTTTCTACTTTCTATATATATGTTCTTTATTGTTCAAAATTGATAATGTAGTGCTGACATCATGCCCTATGTCTGACCACAATGCTATCACCTTCAACATAATACTTAATACCCGTTAAACTTCTGCCAAAGACTACCTGCTTAACTAGTAATAGTACAAGGATTTAAAGAATGCTTTCTTGATGAAATAAAGCATTACCTAGACACCAATAATAATGGAGAGGTTTCAGATATTACTCTATGGGACACTTTAAAGGTGGTCTTACATGGTAAAGTCAAAAGTTGTTATATAAATAAAAGGAAAGAGTGGGATAAAAAACTGGTAGACATACAAAAAGAAATTGATGAACTAAAACAAAAACTTAAAGCAAATGACAAATCTGCATTAGCTGACACATGTAAACTAAACAAGGAATATCAGGTTATCATGCAGCATAACATTTCAATAAAGCTAGAAAAAAATCAGATTACAATCCTACTCAATTAACCCCAAGAGTATGCATAGGATTGCATTTAGAGTTGCATTTAGATCTAAACATTTAAATGGAAAAAGTCATATAAGAGAAATAATATATACTAGAAATAATAAGACTGTCAAAGCTACAGATCTAAAAAATATCTTATTATGCTTTAAAAACCATTATGAGAATTTTAATAATAACTCGTCTACAACTGATAACAGAAGTATAGACAACTTTCTTGCTAATAATATTCTAAAGAAGTTATCCAAACACAATATTAATAACATAGATAAACCCCTTTCCTTTAAAGAATTAAAGGAACAAATAAAAAAATATTGACAAAAAGACACCAGGGCTGGATGGTTTAATTACGGAATTTTATAAGCTTCTACCTGATAACATCTTGAAAAATCTTATTCACTGCATTTCAACAAATTAAAACTACAGCAAACATCCCTCCCTCATGGAAATATTATATCATCTCTCCCATATTAAAACCGAATAAAGAGCCCAACCTTTCTACTTCATACAGACCAATTTCTTTGCTTAACATTGATTACAATTTATTTATGTTTATCTTAGCAGACAGATTAAGCAATATTCTTCTAATATTAATTCATGAAGACCAAACTGGGTTTATCAAAAACAGGAAAGTACAAGACAATGTGATTAGATTACTTTCCTTAATAGACTTAGCAAACAAGAAAAATTGAGCTTTTTATTTTAAGCCTTGCTATCGATAAAGCTTTCAACTCCCTAAGTTGGCCATATCTGTTTAAAGCTTTGCAAAAATAAAACTTCTCCCCAAACTTTATAGGATTAATTAAATACTATATGAAATGTCCATAGCCTATGTAAAGTTTGGATCTTATCTATCAAGCCCATTTGAAATATTAAGAGGTAGTAAACAGGGATGCCCCATCTCCCCATTACTCTTTGCCTTAGCAAATAAGCCTCTTGCAAATTGTGTTCGAAATAATGACAGCATTAAAGGATATAAAGTGTCAGACAAATTATCCCCCAAGATACAACTGTTTGCTGATGACCTATTAACAACTTCTAATGATATTGATAATTTAGAAGATCACCTATTACATAATCCAGACTTCTTTGCAAATATCTCTGGTCTAAAATTCAATCGCAATAAAACTCAGGCACTCCTAGTGAATAAAAATGTTACTATGAAACTTAGATCAAAAAGGAACATAAACTGGGAAGGCACACATATTAAATATCTAGGTATCATTATTGAATCTAATTATAAAAAATCACTGACATCTAATTACCAACAACTTTTAAACTCAATTACAAGTTTAACTGACAGATGGAACAGACTCCTCTTCACATTTGAAGATATACTAACTTTAATCAAAATGATACTGTTCCCAACAATTTTATTCATTGGCCAAGCTTTAACAATTCCCCCACCTGCCAAAATAATACAGAAAATTAATAACTTATTACTCAACTTCCTTTGGTATCCAAAGAAACCATAAATGTATTTTTTCTGGCACACCACAAGCTGGGATGAAGGAGGTATAGGGTTTTCAAGCATTGATTTTTACCTAAACTCCTTATTTATTAACATAGTATTGCTTTGGAACAATATTTCTTATACATCATATTGGAAATCAATACATGAAACCTTACTTCTTAATAGTAATAGGATGATGCTTGAACCATATACTCAAATACATACAAAATTTTTATATGGATTTTAAAATATGCATTTAAAGTGAAAGGTCAAAACTTGTTCTTACACCTCTTACAAACCAAATATTGCTGTTGTTGAAATAATCTTATGTTTTCTAATCAATTAATTAAGAATTCATTAATAAGTATGCTTCCTATTGCCTACACAAATTAATGTTTAATGTGTTTGATACTCAGAAAATGTTAGAATTTAAGAAGGGTGACCTATTATATTGGAATCAATTTCTCTCAGCTAATAACATAAGTTCTGCAGACTATTTGATCAGCAGATATAGTTTGCAAAATTATAATTGGCTGGAAATCTAAACTTGTAAGGATTTTATGCATACTAAGGTTACATCCTCATTAGAGGCATACAATAAGAGCAACTTAAAAATCTTGGCTTTTATCTCAACAATAATTAATAGCTCACCCAAGAATACTTCATACATATCTGTTATTTATAAAATTCTCAGAATTGATTTTAGCAAAACAGATTATTATTTTTGGAATTATTTAAATTAAGTTAATAAACAACTATTCTCAGAAAAAGACAAAACACTTTGCTTACATAGGCAAAGGAATCCACATCTTCCCTGTTCTGGTATGTATACACATGGAAATGTTTAGATAGATGTTTTTTTTTACCCCACATAGACTAGCAATAATGTACAAGAAAGATGAAATGAAATGCTGGAGATATGGGCACCCTGATGCTGACTGGATACATATGGTTGTTAACTGCAAAATAATTTCCCCACTTTGGTTAGACTTTAGATACCTTTGTAAAGCTCTGTGGAATGACACTTGTATAATTTTGACTCCCTTTTCCTTTTCAATGTTCCTGTTCCTGAAGTTATTCCTAAAAAAAAGCATTTTTAGTATGGTCTATCCTCTCTGTAGCAAGGAAAACTGTTACTAAAAATTGGAAATCTCCATCTACTCCTGTCTTCAAAGCTGAGTTTATTCATCTTGTGAAATACATTTGTAAAAACAAGATTGCTACTATAAAAACAAGGACTAGTAACATAACTCATAATTTAATTGCATGGACAAAATTGTCCAATCTTTTAGAGAAATATTAAGTGTTTTCTTATGTACATTGATTTTTAATTGTTATGGACATTGTATATAGTTATTTGATTTTTCTTGCTATTATACTGTTAAGGTATTGTGTTATAAAATTAATAAAAACATTTTGAAAAAAAAATAAATTGCAATGACTCAATATTGTTTATTATTTCAAAATGTTCATATCCTATCAAGAGTTCTAACTGAAATAATGCATTACCTCTACTACATGCATTAAAGAAATAGTCTAGTGTTTCTTGGTTTAGGTCTTTTACTAGTTCATTAAAAAGGTTATTCTGCCAGAAAGTACCCCTTCCCCATAGTAACTTATATGTAGCATGTGATGATGTGCAATTACTTCCCAGTGAGTTATTATACTTAGATTATAAACTAAACCTGCCAAAATTGTGTGTTAAATTGTGAGCCTTGAAAAAAACATATAATCTCTCCAATGGGGGTGGGGTGGGTGGAATTATGATATTTGAAATTACCTTGATCTGATTTTATTCATAGATTTCCAAAATAAACAAGACAGATGTTTCATCATATTTAATTGAATTTTATAAAGGTTATTGGCCCCAGCATGAATATCAAGATGCTTATATTTAGCTTTCCCATAAAGTAAAGTTCTTAATAATCTTAATAGCTAAATAATTTTTAATCAGCACAACCATGAAACAATTATCTTCTTTTTACTGATGTTTTATTTATTTACTTATTTATTATTTTCATTTGCTAACTTGGAGGGAAGACTTCTCACAAGACCATTTTTGGCAATGACCATTCCATAGGGCAAAACAATATGCATAAACATTGCACAAGGATATAATAACAGGAAATTACACATACAAAAGGAAGTACATGATGTCACAAGATGACTACAACATTATAATATACATTTGATACTTCAGAAAGAAGAAAACACATTACACTGAGGAAAATAGTATGTGAAGATCATATGCAAACATAATAATAATACAATTTCTGCTTCAGAAAAAAGAAAGCACTTTAAACAAAATAAAGTTAGTCTAAGTGGAGTGGTAAAGACACAAATGTATGCTGTTTGTCCTTTCATAAAGTAAGTACAGTGTTAAGCAGTTGGAGTGGGACTGTGTTAGTAGTCATATACCTTAAGATCAAAGAACCTTCCCTGCATCTGACTAAATTAGGGATTATACAAGTGATGTAGAGCATGTGCTGATCACACTGAATTTCCAGATTTTTAGCATGGATCTTGGTAACATTTGCATTTTCTTTACTAAGATGCTTTTTCAGTTGACTGTTACAGCTTTAAGATTGCATGCTAGCCTGATGTCTTCTGGCAGAGTCTTCCAGCGAGCAGGTGCAATTTTGCAAAAAGCAGTTTTGGTGGAGATTAATTTAACTCAGTCAAGCCTATAGTGTCTTGTTTGAATACTACCAGTTCACACCCATAGTTTCTTATGGTGTTTAGAGCAATTTTTTGGGTCTGGCTTCTTTAACTAAGTGATTTAACAGCTAATAATGAGCAGTATTAGAAAGTGCAAGGAGTTATGACTAAAATGGCACTAAGATTATTAATCTGAGATATTCAGCAGTAGAGGAATTAATCACTGTCACTTATTATTCATATTTTCATATTTATGTTCATATTTTCATAACTAATAGATTCACATGTTATTGAAGATTATGGTGTGATATGCCACAGTGGGAGACAGGGAAATGCCTTATTAATGTCTATTTATATTATACTATACTTGAGATATTGCTAGTTGTTTGTCAGTAATCATGAAAATGAACAATATTTCCATATGTACTTAATACTTCAAAAAAGTGACTTACTGTCACATGACATGAGATGAAACCTTAGATGTTGAAGAAAACCAACTTTTATATTCATACTGTAAGTTGTACAATGTGAGAGATGCTCAGTGTTATTTATATTGCTAATTATACAATTAAGCATGTTTTCATATTTCTGTAAATATCTCAATAAACATGCACTCAGAGAATTTCTTGCTCTCATGTGAAAGCTTATGTTTGGTTAACAAAAATTTTCTAACAATATATATCTAGGTTGTACATTTTCCAAAATAAGACTATTCGTTTGTGAAAGTTTAGCAAACAATATAAATCCAGGTTTGTGTGCATTATAATACATAATAGCAGTTATACAAGTTCAGATATTTTAGACTTTCATAATAACTTAGATTTTCACATCCATGGATGCCATTAGTATATTTCTGCTGTACTCTTTTTGGTTTATTCATGCGTGTTTTCCTATAGGGTTTCCATATTGTTATTCCATACTCAAGTCCGGGTCTAATGTAACTAACAAACAATAACTTCATTATGCTTGATTTCCTAGACTTTATAAATCTTTTTATACAACCTATAGTTCTATAACTATCATTAGCCAATTGGTTGATATGATTAGAAAATCTCATAGCTGAATCTACCAATATACCCAGGTCCTTAAATGAGTCTACAGTTTCAATCACCGTGTGCTGTATTAAATATTCACCTTTCAGTTTATGTCTCCCAAACCTCATATGCTTAGTTTTTGATGTATTTATCAACATATTATTTGCCTGTGCCCAAATGGTCAATTTAGTCAAATTATTTTGCAGACATGCCTTATCTGTAACACTTGTAATCAGTTTACCCAATTTCAGATCGTTAGCATATAGACTGTAGAACACCTCAGATGTAAAAGTAAGGTCTGAAAGATACAATCTAAACAAGTAAGGGCCTAGTACAGAGCCCTGTGGGGCACCTTGACTGTAACCAAGGATTTCACCTGTCCAGTTGGTGTGTGATACTTGTCATGTCCTATTTGTAAGCCATGCAGCTATCCATCTTATCAAGAGTACATCAATACCTAGTTGCACTAATTTATTGATCAGTGTTTTGTGCATGACCCTGTCGAATGCTGAAGTTAAATATATATAAATCACATCACAGCACAGTTTTTCATTCATAGCTGTTATTATATTGTTATAGAACATCATGTTACAGGTGGCAATAGATCTATTTTCAACATATGCATGCTGATATATGGTTTCAAGTCTCAACCTATCCAATTCTGACAATAACTTATCCAGTATTACCTTCTCCATTATTTTTTCACAACATGAAAGAAGACTTAAGGGTCTATATGATTCTGGGTTTGTCCTACTCCCCTTTCCCTTAAAGACAGGTTTAATAAGTGCATGTCTCCAATCTTGAGGAATCTACCCATATTTATATGACCTAGTGAATAACAGATGTAATGGCAGTGTAAGTTCTTGCTTAAGTGTTCTCAAGTCATTGTTACTTATTCCGTCTCCTCCCTGCGCTTTGTTTGGATCCAGTTTGCACAGTTCTTTTTCTATATAATCTAATTTGATTATAGTATCTGGGGTTACCTGGATGTCACTCAGACAACTTACCACCCCTTTTGTGGAGCTAAACTGTTTTGCATAAGATTTTGTAAATGTATCTATAATCTGTTGCATCTAAGAATACATTTTAGAATCTGCATATAGTTTATCAATTTGTGTATCTTTACTCCTTCCACATCTTATGTATCTATAAAAAGGTTTCCTATTATGCTCAATATCTTTATATAAATTTTCTTGATCTTGTCTAACACTATGCTTAATCTGTTTGTCCAGCTTGTTTATTTCAATTTTCAAAGTTGTAGTTCGACCTCTCTTCCATTTCTTATATTTTTTGTCTCTCACTTTAATCAGGTATCTTGTTCTTATGGAAATATACCCCCCTGATGCGTGCCTAGATCTTGATGTTAAACTTTTTTGACTTTTTGCACTCAATTTCTCTCTCAAAACTTTCCACATTCTATCTGCAGTTTTTCCACTGAACATCTCACTCCAGTTAGTTTTATATAGTAACTGTTTTGCTTCCCTATAATCTGTAATTAACCTTCTGTGCATTGGCTTATATTTCAGTTTGGCAGAATTATCTAGCCACAAATTAACCTTTATGACCCCATAATCACTGCACATCAATGGTGGTAAAACTTGACTTGAAGTTACAGTAATTTTTGGGGGAACACAAACAATATCTAGTATATTATGTCCCCAGGTAGTTTTTTTTTTACAGTCTGAAGCATTTGTTGTTCCTGAATATACTCTATGAATAATTTTACTAACATTGTTGAATCAATATTATTCCAATCTGTTTCTGGCAAATTTAAGTCCCCAGCTAATATTATTCTTCCCTCCTGTGTTTCATGTAAGAAATGTATGAATTCCTCTAGGTCATCTGCACTTGACTTTGATGGTCTGTACACTCCAATAATTGTTATATGTTCCAGGGTTGTCTTTATTGTCACAGTTACACAGTCTATAGTATTGGTGTTATCAGTGAACATGTAATAATCACAAGTGTCATAGCTATCTTTAATCCCTATCATAACACCTCCACCAGATTTTTTGTTAGAATGTCTGTTACAGTAAAAACATTTATACCCTGACAGAACTGGTTTCCAGTAATTGTTCTTTAACCATTTAACAAACTATAACAACATCAATCTTGTGGGAACGTAGCAAATTTTCTAATAAAAAAACTTTATTATTAATGCTCCTAGCATTAACAACCATCAGAGATGCATCAAATGTTGCTATCTGTGAACTGTTACATTTTTGACCTGGCAAAAATCCTGCCTAGTGTTTGTCAAATATTGCAAAATATCTGCTGAAAAAATTATTTTCCCTGATCTAGACAAATGCACACCATCCTGTCGAAACACGTGTACCCAAAAGAAGGCTCGGATGCTCTACACATTTCCATTTTTTAAAACAGAACATTTTTCCCTTGTAGGTGTTTATCCAAAAAATATTTTCATTCACAGTGACCTGACTATCCTTTCTATATGTGATTTGTGAAAAATATGCCCTAACACCAGTACAAGCTATACTCTCTAGGAGGGCTGTCAGTTCCCGACTAACAATCAGAGAATCTTGTTGGTGACATCATTTGTACCAACATGAATAAAAACAGTTCCATACTTCCTTACATTAAGGTGTTCCAAGGCTTGTTTCACATCTTCTATTTTTGCTCCTGGCAAGCATAACACTACTCGATGTTCATTATCATCTCTGCAAATATAAGTATCAGTTCCTCTAATAACTGAATCTCCAGTTACAAGAATATCTTTGCTGACCATCTCTGAAGAATCTTCAGCTTCTAATACAGTCATTTCTGCTCTATCAATTGTTACAAAGATAGATCTTCATCACTATTAGTCTTATTAATTCCACTATTTTCATTGCGTGTTACATTCTCATCCAGCTGGCACTGTAAATCCACAGCTTGAGCCATGTAGTCAACATCTGTCTTTCTCTTCTTTTTTTTTTACAGTAATGTTCTTCAATCCTTCCACATTCAGTTTTTATTTCTTCCTTTTCACCTGTCCCTTGCCTCTTTTTTCTACCTTTTCCATTGGAAAGGTGATGCCTTTTTCTGTAGACTGAGGGTTTTCTGATAGACAGATATCTTCATTTCCTTTCACCAGTATGTTACATAACAAAAACAGAATCCTTTTTACTACGTATTCTCTTTCCTTTACAGTCATTAGTCAGTTTCTTTTTTTTCCTTGTTATTTGTTGACAACTTTTTCCTTTCTTTCTTTTTTTGTTTCCTTCTAAACAAACCGGATCCTCAGATTGCTGATTAAGAAAAATGACAGACACATTTAGTTATTTAGACATAATCAGTATACACACAAATTACAAGAGACATGTTTTTACAGTGGTATGCGGCACAAACAGTTACAGTGGAGAACAATCAAAAAGATATTAATTTTAAAAATAAAGGTAAGTAATAGATTTGTGGTGTACAGCTGAACTTTGGAATGTAGGTAGAATACATACATAGTACACAGGTACAGTACATACATTGTAGATTAGCCAGTGTTTGTGAGTAAGATTGAAAAACTATTATAAATTGCTCTAGATTTAGTATGCATATGTTATCCGCTTTCACTAGCCTGGGGAGCAATCATGGCACTGCCAACTTTGCTTGAGATGTTGCCTGATGAGGTCTTTAAAGGAGGCTTTGGATGATGTGTTTTGGATGCTAGTAGGGACAGAGTTCCATTTTTTAGCCACCGAACTACTATATAGTGCATCTCCAAAGCTATTGTAGCTGTTGGTGACTTCTAGTAGTAGTTTGCTTGATGATCTAAGCGCCTTTTGGCTGAGTGATGTTGTACTAGGTTTTTGAGGGCAGGACACTTATTGGGGAGGTAATAGATAGAATGACAGAGGCAGAGCTGATTGTAGGTTAGGAGGTTGGGCAGTTCAAGCCAGTGGAGCTGTCTCAAAGCAGTACAGTGATGAGTTCTATATGAGCAATTTGCAGCAAAGCGGGCAATTCTGTTATAGCAAGCTTCCATTTTGCTTAGTTCAGTTTTGTTGAGATTAGTCAGAATGGGAGATGCATAGAGTAGGGTGGATAGAAGTTGGGAGCAAGCAATGGCTGATCTTGTGTTGTTGGTAAGAAATGGTTTGATACGGTAGAGTGACCCCAGTTTGGCATGTACTTTTTTAATAGTTAAGTTCAGATGACTATCAAATTTTAGGTGGGAGTCTATAGTTATTCCCAATAGCTTAGCCTGTGCCACTGGAGCAATTGGAGTAGCATTTGTGGAGTAGATAGTGAATTGACTGTTAGTGTTTTTGTTAGAACTGGTTATAATCATAAGCTGAGTTTTCTTTGGATTGAGGATAAGTTGAGCTTTGGTAAGGTAGTTTTCAACGTCAGAGAATGCTAGTTGAGTTGTTTGCAGGAGGGTGGGAATGTTTTGTGCAGCACAGATTAAGGTAGTGTCATCTGCATACTGAATTATAGATGCATGCTGTGTGGAGGTGTGGAGGTCATTTGTGAAGACTGTGAATAGTAGTGGTCCTAAGACAGAACCCTGTGGGACTCCTATAGTTATGGGCAGCTGAGGAGAGAGAGAATTTTCCCATTTCACAGCTTGGTACCTGTCAGTTAAGTAGCTTTGGAAGCAGGTAAGTGTGGAATTAGATAGATGATATTGGTTTAGTTTGTTTAGCAGGATTTGGTGTGAGACTGTGTCAAATGTTTTGGACATATCCAAAAAAAGAGTTGACACTTGCAGGCCTTCATTTTTGAGACGGTTTACTGTGTCTGTGAAGCAGAGGAGAGCTGTAGTGGTACTATGGGCAGGTCTGAAACCATGCTGAGTAGGTGACAGGATGTTGCTGTCTAGGAGATAGTTTAGCATCTGGGTATGGATGCATTTTTCTAGGATTTTGGCCAGGGGGAGAGTAAAGCAATGGGTCTGTAGTTATTAAGTTCAGTGGAGGTCCCGCCTTTATGTATGGGTGTAACATAGGATATTTTCCAGAGTTTGGCACATAGTTTTCAACAATTGATCTGTTTATGAGAGTGGAGACTGGGATAGCAATAGCATCTGCTGTGAGTTTCAAGAAATAGCTGGGGAGTAGGTCAGCTGCTGTTGATGAGGTTTTTAGTTTGGAGAGCATGCTTTTGATTGAAGTGGTGGAAACTGTTTTGAGGGTAAAGCTAGTATTAGTGTTATTTGTGTTGGGGGGGATAGTGAGGAAGGAACTGTCCTATGATACTAAGGATAGAACTGAGTTCACAAAGTGGGAGTTGAATTGTGTTTCGATGGGAACTTTAGTGTCAGGGGTGGTTGGTTTGGGGGTAGCCTTTTGGGTGGATTTTAGTAGCTGGTTTACATTTTGCCAAAATTTTTGCGGGTTTTGTTGGTATTTAGTTTGTAATGTTGTATAGTAGGATTTTTTGTCCAGCCTAATGCATTTTTTTGCACGGTTGCGCAGTTCTTGGTATTTAGTTAGGCTTTGTGTTTCTTTGTTTTTTTGATAGTAACACCAGGCAGTGTCTCTGGACTTGAGGATTTGTTTGGTTTCTTTACTGAGCCAGGGGATTGTAGAGGTTCTAACCTTGATTTTGCGCAATGGAGAGACAGTGTCTAGGTGTTGTAGAAATGTTTTGTTGAAATATGCTACAGCCTGGTCAAGTGGGAGGGTTTTTAGGGGGGTCCAGTCACAGTTACACAGTAAAGTGTTGAGGACCTCAGGAGAGAATTTTTTTGTGTTTCTAGTGGATATATAGTTAGTGGTTTTGCATATGCTTGTTCTACTACGTATAAAGTATATTATGTTGTGGTCACTTAAGGTGTCTGGGAGACTGCTTGTGTGAGGGTACAATGTGGGGTTGCTAGTTAGGATCCAGTCAAGGATGGATTCCCTTTTAGATTTTTTATCACACCTAGTTGGAATTTGGACTAGCTGCTGGTAGCCATGGAGATTTATTAGATTACTTGGTGGTTCTGATATACAGGCGAACCAATCTAGGTTGAAGTCCCCCAGAATAAGGGTTTCTTGTGAGTATGTGGAAGAACACCAGGATAAGAAGTCTTCAAGGCTAGCAGGTGTATTACCAGGTGGAATATAGATCACAATTGTGGTGATGATCTTTTTAGGGTGAAGTTGAAGTTGTGAGATAAGTATGTCCCAATTATTGGGGGAGGGGTAGGAGTTTGGTAATTGACGGACAGTTAAGTTGGACTTGTAGAGTAAGGCAGTTCCACCCCCTTTACGAAGTGGTCTGTCTTGTCTAATGATATTGTAGCCAGTAGGGAGAACTTCTGAGTTAGCTATATTTTTATTTAGCCAGGTTTCTGTTAAAGCAACTATGTCTGGGGAGTAGTGTGCTATTGTGGCCTGGAGTACAGGTATTTTATTTTTGATACTTCTAATATTAATATTTAGCATTAAAAGATGGTTGGTTTTGCTGCTGTTGTTGATTTGCCCAGGGATGAAGAAAGTGGGGGTGTTATGTTCTGACATTTGTGTTTGAGCAGTTTGTGTTGGACAGGATGGATTTGGGCCTGGGTTGGGGTGGATATCCCCACTTATGGTGAGCCTGGAGTTAAAATGGTTATACAGATGTTGGAGTTTGGTGAGGAGTGTGAGAAAGTATTGTGTTTTTTTGGAGTAGGAATGAGAGCATATGTGTTTAGTTCTGAATTGGTCTGTTATGTAGTTCTTGAATAAGTGTGGGCAGATATTATTATAATGTGTGGTGTCTGTGTATGAGAGTGCATAATGCAGTGTTGTGCTACTAAGTTTAGGGATATTGCTAGAGTGATAACTTGTGGTGTTGTAAAAAATTATGAGAAGACAGACTAGATTTAGTTGTGTGATAGTCATGGTTATAAAGTTTATGTTGTTTCTAGGTGGGGGGGTCTGAATAGGAATTATAGGGTTGCACTATATGTGGATGGGGAAGTAGTGTGGGTGATGCAAAAAATGCCTAGTGGGAATGAGAGTGATTGGGAGTATTTTGTGTGGAGCAAGTTGGTGTGGTTTAATGTGATATGACTTGAGGAGCTGTGATTGGTGGAGGTGATGTGAGGGTGAGCTGTGGGTGTAGCTATGATTACTATAAATGTAGAGGTAGTGGGGGCAGGAGGGAATAGGGGGCAGGGCAGGGGAGTGGAGAGAGCCCAAGCGTTAGCGTTATAATATATAAATATTGCCTAATTACAATTTTAAATGAGGTCTTTTCTTAATTCCAAGCATATTTCACAATATCCAGCAGATCTATGAACACCTGCCTTACAAGTGTAAAATGGAGAAAACTCAAATGAAACTTGTGGAACCTTTCTTATTGCAAAAAATTGGGTTGGGAGGGTGGCCTAATAGTTAAGGTGTTTGCCTTGCAAACACAAGGTGCAGGGTTTGAATATCACAAGGGGGTAATTGGCTAGGTTTAAAATGGCTCACAAGGGCAGTTAACTTAGTACTAATCTATGAACCTATAAGACAAGTAGGGAACAACTGTTCCTCATTTTTACCATCTGTATGAATTCATTTCCTTTATGTGGATTTTAATGTTTTATTAAACATTTCTATTAAACTATCAGTCTGTGGTTAGTATACTGACATTTTCAACAGCTTAATTTTAAAGCAATGGTATAACTGAAGTAATCCCTTCAATATAAAAGGAGTATCTTAGACAGTAAGTATCTATTTTAGAGATACTTACTCTAAAGAATAATAGTAACAGTTTTGGTAGCAGCCTTAGAATAAGTATTATGCAATGGGATAGCTTCTGGAAATTTGAAAGCATAATCTATTATTACTAGTATGCACTGATCACAACATTTTACTAACGGTCCAAGAATGTCCATAGCAGTATGTTCAAGTAGCACTTTTATAACAGGCTTTGGAATCAATTGTCTCATATCCAGAGTGGGGTACAGTTTGCTGACATTCTGCATAAAAAGCACAAAAATGTTCTAATTGTTTATTATCCCTGGCCAATAAAATCTGGACAGCATTCTTTCCATAGATTAGTTCATCTCCAGGTGAACTTCTAATATGTGACCATGAGCTAACTTTATTACTATGACACCAACAACATATGTAGAATTTCCTCCCTTTCTTTACCTACCCTAATAAGTCATCTTTAACTTCAAATAAGGATAAGAAGTCATTGGAAATGTCACCATCTTCGTCTCTAACCTTAGTGATAGCCTCACTTTCCCTTTTCAAAGTATCATCTTCAAATTGTGATTTTATTAAAGTTTATGTGGCGTACATGTTAGTCTACTTACTCAGAGTTACTTTCTAAACTAGCTTGTCATGGGATGGAGGGAATAGCTTCATCTCCCAAAAGCACTAGAACTGCAGCTTCATCAGTATCCACCTCTTGACCAGAAAAAGGTTTAGAACTTTGCATTTTACCTATCTCACTTTACTTGCTACCATTTTTTTTGCTCAGAGCCTCTTTTAAAAGCCATTCTTCCATGTGCTGATTTTTGCCTCAGAGTTTTCTATCAGTTCACCTTCAGTTCCTAATCTGAATGTGCTGTCTTCAGCTCACCTTCAGTTCCTAATATGAATGTGCTGTCTTCAGTGAACACTGTTTTTGAAAATGAAGAAAATGTTTCTTTCAGTGACCCTTTATTATGATTTCTGAAGGACAGCATTTTGAGTTTTAATGTTTAAGCTTGAGAGGTATGTCTGCTACACCAAATTAGAGAGCTAGTCAGGCAGAGAAACATAAGCAGGGCTCTAAGAGTAAAGTAAATAAGGAAACTACTGAGGGCAAACCTGCTTCTAGTTTGACTAAAGAAAATTATTTTTGAGAGGTTCCTTTCTAGAGAATGAATTAGATGAAGGGAAAATACCTGTTATGGTATTTATTGCAGAAGACACCATGGCCCTCACTTCACACCAGAATATCAATGAGGGCAGTTCTGACTTAGCTGATATCCAGATAACTAAAAGAAAGTTCATTGAGAAGACAGTCTACTAAGCAGAGATAGAGGGGATTCATAAAGAGCAGAAGAAAAGCAAAATGAACAAACAGTACAACTTTATATCCATAGTCTGAGCACAGAAACTACAGGGTAACCATAGATACAGAACAGATACTGAGACAGTCATTAATTCCAGTACCTTTTAGAACATTTGTAATGAAGTTAGCACATGACCATATCTTGCTTGTGGATTTAGAAATGTATGGGACAAAAGCTTGGATCTTAGTTAGATTTTACTGACTTAGCATTATGAGGACATAGGGATTTTTTGTGTGTGCAGCTTGTGAAGAATGTTAAATGTCAACCCAACCCTGAAGTTAACATCCCTTAAATACCTCTACTCACTGTGGATATCCCATACACATAAGAATGGATATTGTTTACTTGCAAATCTAAGGTCCAACAATATATATATATATATATATATATATATATATATATATATATATATACATACATATATATATATATATATATATACATATATGGGTCTACTGCTCTACATCAAAAATACACTTCTTCGAAATAGAGCAGTAGACCCACACTTCAGCGAAAGTCCACTTAAATGAAAGTGCACTTTTGCTGAAGTCTAGTTCCCCAGGCTACCCAAAAGAAAACACTAAAACATGTTTTTGCAGGGGGGGGTCAAGCCCCCCTGCACCCCCCACACCCTCCCTACTTAAATATACCAACTCCGAGATTGCACTACAGTGGGAAAAAGGGAATATTCCCATTCCGCACTGTAGTGTGACTGCCGAAGTCAATGTTCAAAGTTTCACTACTTCGAAAAAATGGACTCGGTGAATTGGGGTTTGAAGCAGTGAAACTTCGAACATATTGATGGATCCCATTGATTATGCAATAAAAAATCCATAGGTACTATCCCTACAATGAGTCAATGCAAAGTCCATAACAAACAAGTTAGCATTGTTTTTTTTCCTAGGGTAGGAATTCTCCAATAAATTGTTACTGACAAAATACCCTGATCACGATTAGTAAAATAAATTAACTTTGCCAGTTTTTAAAATGGGCAAACAAAATAAATCTCTGTACCAACCTCAAACAGATGAGCTGATTGTATTAAAATACAATTTTAGTCTGTTTTATGGAAAGTTAAATAAGTGGATGGGGGAAACTGTAGCCAACTGCTTTCATATCTTCTCCCTGTTGTAAGAGACATCAATTCTCAACTGAGTTTATGCTGTTTAAAATGTTGCATGACAGACATATTGGTTTTATGCAGGCCATTGATTTACTTTGTTTAAACTGCATTGGGAGATAAGGGCTCATTTAGCATTTTTGTAAATAACTACTGCCTCTGTCTGTATGAATCTCTGTTTTATGTTTCTATATCTCCCTGTCTAAGTGGCAGTGACCGATCCACAACTATGGGCCATGACACAGACAACATAAAAAATGATGCATTGTGATATCACAAGTAGTCTGTGCAGGGCAGTGAATGGACTGACTATATTGTACATTACACATCACTATGCATACACAAGTTAGGGGGTGAGCAAGAGATCACCAATTGTACAGTTTGCTGGACACAATGACAGGTGATTGCAACAATTTGCAATGAGTCATGGTGGGGGGACATAGTAGTCATCTACCCTGGAATATTGTGGTCATCCTCCAGTGGTGGGGTTAAGTTGCCATGATGTAACAATTGGCATTGTCCAGGGTGATAGAACCATGAGCATTCATCTTGATGGGGTATACTGCATGCTGATCAAGATCAGCACTGTCACCCATAAAGTGGTCATTGACCATAAGCAATGGTGGCAGGCCATGAGTAAACATGCAGCAGGCAAAGGGTAGAGCTATGTGAACATTCACATGCTGGCCAATGAAGCATCTCATGAATTAAGTCGGTTATCCATAAAATCAACAGATGCAGTGTCATGCCAGTATTCTGGGGTTGCTGTTAGATGTACATCCCAGTGTCTGCCTCGGTGTGAATGACATTAAAAGCAGGGCTTGTTGCTCTGGCTGATATATTTAACCAGGCAAGACTCCTTCCTAAATTTTTTAAGTTCTTCCTTGACTCTATAAAGTTACACATCTACAGAATCTATATTAAAATTACTTTATTCCACAGTTAAACATTGTTGACCAGGGTTGAACAAAATAGAGTCAACTTTTTAGATTATGCTGAAAAGGATCATTCAGTATGACATTTATGCTAATGAACCTGCTTAGTTCCACTGTTTATAAATCACTGCCATTATGCAGTGCTGACAGTATCTGTGCATGTTATGGTGACCATGGCGCATGTGACCAGTATGCTTCTGCATATCACATGTTTATGACAATATTGTTGTAGTGCAGTGCCACATGGCAGTACTAGGAAGCTACAATAGTGCCACGGTGCAGAGCTACGTAGCACTACATGTGTGCTCATGAGTATGGGACTAGCATTTTGCTTCTCAAGTAGACCTGATATAGTGGCTATGGATACTTCAGATGTTTCAGACTGCACAGCTCTAGCAGGGTGTGTAAGGGAGACCAACATCATGTTCTTCATCTTCCCACATGGGGAGTTGCAGGAGTGCCTGCTAAAGTAATATGATGGGTGCCTTCAGAAGGTGGGCACTTAGAATGAGCTTATCAGGTGAGAAAGTTGTGCCACTGGTATCATCCATTTTGTTGAGCAGTGAGAACATTTCTACAGTGATCTGAGGTAGTGATAACATTACCTGCTTTTCCAATAGGAGGCAAAGATTAAAGGATGATAGTTGGAAATTTACAGTAATTCTTTTCAGTACCAATGTCTTCTGGTATATTACTTGTTTTGCATGGGATGTATACTTTGCTTTGTAGAGGCAGTGGAATCTGAGCTTAAAACAGTTGGATGTCACAGAAGATGGGAGTGATTCACCTGGCAGCAGTGTTTGTTTGACAACTGTGCACTTAACAATACAGTTGCAGATGTGTTACTAGTATATGTGCAATCATTTTTTCTGTTGTGTCATCCTTCTGCAGATACAGTTATCAAGGTGGAAGAGGCGATGAGGGTGAAGCATCCAACAGTGGGTCATCAGTGGCTAGCAAGACAGGCTCTTAGCAGGGAGATAACGATTCTCTTGTTAGAGATGACCTGGAGGAGTCACTAGTGACCACTTGGGCTACTAATTTAGAGGAGGGCAAATTCTCCTCTTATGTCAGTGGTCCAGATGGGTCTGTCCTGGAACAACACTATCAGCTGCAGAAGTTGGTGGTGGCTGAAATATGGATGTTTACTTCAGTAATGAGGATTGCTTTCTGACTTCACCCATTGGGCCACCACAGGAGCAAACAGATCATAACATGGGTGAGTGATGTCTGTGTTTGCTGCCCTCTGTGCTGCCCAGCCTGTATTCCTATCTTTTTTTTTTATTTTCCTTCCACAATGTTTCATTT
Source organism: Protopterus annectens (assembly GCF_019279795.1). Lineage (NCBI taxonomy): Eukaryota > Metazoa > Chordata > Ceratodontiformes > Protopteridae > Protopterus > Protopterus annectens. Next base: position 673,716,785 of record NC_056734.1, on the reverse strand, counting down.
CCCATTCTTTGATCATTTTTACATCCCTTGCTATCACAATTTTCCATACTCTGTATGTCTTTTCCCATCCATGGACCTCCAAACTTTTTGTGGGACTACTGCCCCTGTCTGTCTAAGTCTATGTTTTATGTTTGTATACCTGTCTTTCTCCTCTATCCTAACCACACCTTTCCCATCTTTCATTCCTGATGGTTAGCTTTGTGCACATTCCTCTGCTTGCTATTATCCCCATGCCTATTTTTCATTTCTACCCCATTTCCTTCCCATTTACATGGCAGAGTTGGCATTTTGCTGTGTACACCCACAGTAATCTATCCTATGGCTGCTTTGGTGCTCTTCTTGTGCCAGATAATGCAGATGTGAAACACTACATTGCACATGTGAGCATACATTGTGAGAGATATACTAGTATGTCTTATAGGTTAGGTTCATAGGTGTTTACTAGGCTAATGACCACAAGGGCCTTTTTAAGCCTAGCCATGCATCCCAAATCTCTGACAAGTTCTGATACTCTTGATAAGTGTAAGCGTGGGGCTGGGAGATGAACTGTTTACAGGTTACCTGTGTCCATTAGAGACATAGGTTCAATCCAGGGATGAATTTCCATTTACCCATCCAGTTGTCCAAGTTGAACTTGAATTGGGTTAGGGAGGAACTCTGCTTCACATGGATGTCTCTGGGATACATACCTATCTCTCCAGCAGGTTCTATTTATATCACATGCAAGATTTATTTTTTTAGAACGGGTAATTCAGGTACTGTTTGTTTTGTGAATATGCAGGAGGTCCATCAGAGTGGGATCTGACAATGCTCTGTATGCCAGGCATAGATCTCCCCTCAAAAGCCTGTAGGAGACAAAATACAGGGATAGGGCCTTGAGGCAGTCTGCATAGGACATATTATTTACACCCTGTATTCTTTTAATGAGGAACCTCTGTGGACGTTCCAGTTATTGGATATGCCTGGCTAGGTACATACCTAAGGGGGCATTGTACTCAATGATAGGGCTGATGAATGCCAAATACCATGGAACAATGACTTCCTTGGACTTAGATGCCATACCTTTGCTTATAAGTTGTGCAACATAACTGTGGAACAATGACTTCCTTGCACTTAGATGCCATACCTTTGTTTATAAGTTGTGCAACATAGAATGATTTTCTCACCACTGTAGACATGTGATGATCATGCTAGATTACTATCTATGTGTGTCCCTAAGGCCCTGACTACTGGGTCAGCTCTAAGGGGTGTGCTGTCAATATGATAGTTAGCAGGGATGGATGACTTCCCAAAGGATACTATTATGCATTTCTTGGCATTTAGTTTTAGTCCACGACTCTGACACCAGCTGGTTTTCTATGTCAGCCTCTCCTAGAGAACATTTGTGTCAATGTGCGATTCAGTGACAGCTCCTAATTTGCAATCGTCTGCAAATTTAGTCAGCCACAGACCACTGACATTAGCCTTGACTTCTGAGAAGTAAATACCAAAAAGGAGCGGTCCAAGGACTGATCCCTGAGGGACTCCACTTGTGCGTGGCCTCTTGACAGGTGGACTCCCCAATTCTAACTTCCTGAGTCCTGTCTGTGAGCTGGTTGGTAATCCACTGGGTGACATACAGGTTTGTACCTAACCTGTTGAGTTTGTCAACAATGCCCGAGTAGGGTATTGTGCCAAATGCCTTGGCCAGGTCAAGGTAGCAGTGTGAACGATTTTGCCATTATCCATTGCTTTGGTGACCTTCTCAAAGATGTCCACCAGGTTGAGAAGGCATGATCTTCCCTTGATGAAACCAAACTAGGTTGGGTCCAGTGTCTGGAGGTTTACTATATCTCTATTGATCATCTCCATGATAATTCTTTCCATGGCTTTACAAATAAGAGTAGTGAGACTTATGGGTCTGTAGTTTCTAGGGTCTGTAGATGGCCCACCTTTGTATAGAGGGATGACTGTTGCCTTTCTCCATTTATGAGGCATGAAGCCTGTGTGGAGGCTACAGTTAAATCCTTGTGACATACAGGATGTTGTTCTCATACCCTGCAATAATCCAGCAGTTGGCCTAGTTCTGTTCATCCCATTAGCAGTATTTTTCTCTTTATTTATGCAATATTTTACTCTTTAAAATGTGGTTAATTTGTTTGCACAAGTGTCACATGTTGAGACTGTTACATTGTGAAACTGTTTGTTTCATTCCTTATATTTAACTGCATAAAAACAACCTCATATATGCCTCTAATTTTTAAAAGACTGATTTGAAAGAGATTGTGGAAATGATCAAAACTGCCAAATCATATGCCCTGGTACTGTCTAATGTTACTAATATATCCTCTGTCATATACTGTTCCTTTCCTTTGGTTATTTATTTTAGACCTCCATAAAAAGATGAATGACATTCTCTTCCACAGTCTAATGATTCTAATGGTACCTCTTTTATGTTGGAATTAATAAAGACAGAGCTGTAAGGCAACACAGGTTTGTGGGAAAGGGCCAAGTTATATACTGTGAGGAAGACAGATACAGTTTGGTACAGCTGAGTACCTCAAAGTAGAGGCTCTTATATAAGGCACTGAGGTGTGATTCTTAACAGAGACATTAAGCACCCCCTCACCATAGTGACTGCATAAGTCTGCTGGGCAGTATATCATACCTTTACTGTGAGTTAGGATAGTATATGTCTTTCGTCGGCAAGTATACATAATGTTTGCTTATTCTCAGTTATAGGAAAAATAGATTGACCTGAGTATTTCAGCTATCACATGTGTGGGGATAGGGGATGTTGTAAATTTCTGCTGAAGAGTGTGAACTTCACCAGTCTAAGGGATTAAATACTTCAGTATCACAATGTTTAATAGGAAGGCGAGGATGCTGTTTTTTGACAGTATATTTTGGTAGAAGGCCAAGGGCTTCAGCCTTAGACCATCTGTTTATCAAGAAGGAACTAATCACAAGCTCTTGTGGGTTCCTATTATGAAATCAAAGAGGCTGAACATCGACGTCGGAAATGCTGTTCACCTATGTGCTTTTTGTGAGATTATAGTGCAGTGAAGATTGGAATATTTGCCATTTCCTCACTATAATGCAATCTTGGCGTTGGTATATATAATTAGTGGGGGATGTGGGGGGGGTGCAGCCCCCCACAATAGCGACTTTGAGGTCTAACATTTTTGGCCTTTAAGCCGTTCAGTGTTCAGTGTCTTCGGTGTTATAATATAGACCTTCTCTTGTAGGTCAGGAAGACAGGCTGACTGATACAGGTCATGAGTATCAATTACTGACTAGTACTAAAACAGAAGAACAACAAAGAACTTAAATAAATAATAGGGGAGAAAAAAAAGGAAGTCTGTAGGAGATTCCAGTATTATCTGTGCAAGGCGTAAGGCCTCTGATGAATAATCAGAAAGGTAGAAAAGTTACTCCCTGGGATTCATGAAGCTCGGCGCAAGGACAGTGTTAGCCTTGTGCCGACCGTGCGGCATAGAGGTGGCACAGCAGCACCACATGCATATTAATGAAGGCACGCTGCCGCAACGTCCATCCACGTGCATAGCAAAAGTGCGTGAGTGCAGGGGGCGTGTCTAAGCACTGAACGGAGGCATGAACATGTCGGCTGCGTATGCGCAACCTAAAAATGCTGACTAGTACAGCCTGCCTCTAATAATAATCACTCCTGTCAGTGTCCGTGGATACTGAAATGTATGCAAAGCATACAAGACAGTTTTGCAAACACCAAAATAAAAAGTAACCACAAAGGCAAGTAGCTGAATATTGAGTCCCTGTCCTTCGAACAAATAACATTTAAAACCTTGTGCCCGTATTCCATTGTAGTGTTGATAGTTATACCAAGTGGATGCGAAACACAGCGTGTTAGCGCGCCACTGCCATTTGCTAAGTCTAGCCCAATGGTTAGGGTTACCACCTGTCCCATATTGTTTGGGACAGTCCCCCTCTGGGCAATTGTGTCCATACCAAAACCATTATAAATGTTAAATGTCCTGCGATTGTAGGACATAATTATGTCCCACATTTTATGTAATAGTCCCATACAATACTTATTTCCGTATGTAAAATACCTAAATGTTTCATGAAACAGAATAAGCAACTAAACGAAACAGAATAAGCAACTAAACTACTACAACAATAAGCTTTCATTTAGGTATAAAACGAAAGTACTACCCTTTGTACTGATCGTGGGTATGTGTTGGCCTGCAAAATCTGATGTCTGTCCCGAAAATGTCCCATCTTGGTCATATGAAAAGGTGGCAACCCTACCAATGGTCAGAGCATTTGCTCAATATCTGCCCATTCATGGTCCAAGCCGTCCTTGCCTGGATGGCCCAAAGATGCACGGGTATTACCCAGGTCTACCTACCATGTCATGAAAGATAAGTATTTGCGTGTACCTATGTGCGTGAAGTACAGCATGTGGAAGATCAAAAATGCTAGGATTGTCCTGACAACCATATTGGTACCAGAGATATGTAGTGTACGATATGTGTTCTGTTGGCTGTGCCATGGGCCATCAACCAGAGAAGGGATGGATGGTGTGTGTGTAATATGGGTGTGGGGGTGACGGGTAATGTAATAATTTGGCAAGGGGAGACTGGGTCGGATGCACAATAGGTGAACCGGAGGTGTAGAGGGAGCAGTGGGTGAATCATAAAGAAAACCAAAGAACAAACATTCACATATGCAATACAACCTGACAGGCTATACTGTAGAACATAATCCCACAAACATATGAACATTAAAATGTGCGATAGACATGTACAGAAACGTTACCGGCTCACACTCACATAATGGTCTGGCCTGAACTGAGCCATCCAACTCCAACACACCTGGATACATAATTGAATACCCATCATCCTCTCCACAGCACACCCCCCCCCCCTGCTGAATGTCCACCAAAACCACCCATACACGAGCTGCTAGCTTGGCGCAGTCATATCTGCACATAGTGACCCCTACCCACATCTAGTAGGCAGTTGCACCCTAGGCAGTCTGAGGCATGCAAACTAGGTATCCCATGCATGCATAACCCTACCACATTTTCGAATAGCCAGCTGACTGGGGTCCGTCATTTACAATTTTTAGACATCCCTCATGGGATAAGTGTCTGTTCTTAAGATTAGACTTTGTGGCATAACATGATGTCCACCCCCATTGACATCCGGCCACTAGGGCTACCACCTGTCCCACTTTGCGAGGGACAGTCCCTCCTTGGCCAGTTGTGTCCTGCATAAAAATTGGAAAAATGGCAAATGTTCTGAGAGAGTAGGACAAACATATTTCCTATATTTAATGTAAATCTAAAGTGCTACAAGAATAAGCATTTATGTAGGCAAAACAGTGAAGTTCAGTCTTATGTACTGGCTGTGGGTATGTTTTGCCTTGCAAACTCTGATGTTTGTACAAAACATGTCCCACTGTGGGCATTTGGAAAGGTGGCAAACTTACTGGGCACAACTCAGATTAGCAGTACCTGACCACAACCCTGCTCAGCCTCCAGCCAGTTCTGCAGAACCTACGACCCAGGATTAAACACCTGACCGTGATGCACGTCTCCCCACGTGCATTACTGGGAATAAATACCTTTCACATATTCCCATGAAACTTCCTCATCTGGCAGTCAGAAATAGGGTCTCAAAGCGCGCGACGGAAACTGGCGGTCATTTAACAGTATGGGAAATGTAAAAATGCATGTAGGTGTATATGCATGTGAATGTACAGACATATATATAAATATATATATATATATATATATATATATATATATATATATATATATATATATATATATATATATATATATATATATATATATATATATATATATATATATATATATATATATATATGTATATATATATATATATATATATATATATATATCCATGAAGAATGAACATGGACACAATAAAGCAGTCCTAACGAATGTGAAAGGAAACAGCAGCGGAACCCCCATAGTATTTAGTGCTGTCATATCAATCTGCCCAGAGGTGAGCAAACCTCCTGCATCCCAAGCCACAGGTAGGAGGCTAACAGTGGAACTAACTGTGTGCATGTGCTAAGTCTGACTTTCAAACAGATACAAGACAGTCCCAGTCACCATTCGGACAAGATGAACCAGAAGACTTAATGAACACCCTGACCATTATATGAATGTATGCCTCAGGACTATATGCTTGGGACGTCTGAATATATGAGTCAGCATGTAGGATGGGACCAGAGCAGTAGGGAATGGTGCATGTGTAGTGGTGCGGTTTTCCTAACTGGAGAATGGATGCCTGTCGTGTCAGTGACGTGATGAGGCATGTGTTTGGATAACTATGAACTATGGGTATGCATATAAATGAAGCAGCATACGAATAGTGTAGTGGTTAGAGCATCCGCTTAACGAACAGGCATTCATGGTTCAAGTTCGACTATAGCATATATCATTTTCCATGTGAAATGAATGTCGTCCTGCTGTACAAATGACATAATAACATGTAAAAGTGAACTTGAGTACTGCATGGGACTTTTAACCAGATCATTTCAATCAAAGGGGTACTGTCATAGTGAATAAGGCACAAGTAAGAACAAATAAGCAGCAGTAAACATATATAACAAACAGTAAGCATATGCGACCGCGCTTGCGCGGGTGTAAGCAGCACCCAGCATAGGAAATGTATATGAATATATACAAATGTAATATATATATATATATATATATATATATATATATATATATTGTAGAAAACGCTTATGCCCAAGAGTAGTCAAGACAATGTGTACACAAAACCCCAAATGATGGTATGGAAGGTACACAAAATCACTAGAATCCAAGTAAAAAGTCCAAATATTTATTCAAGTAAAAAATATGTGAGCGCTTTCGCGGGTTTCCAAATCCGCTTCTTCAGACATAAAACTAACATCCAAAATGAATCAACTTATAGTAAAATCTAAAGCTGTTCTATCAAATCAATTAACTCTCAATTGATTAAACAATGATTAATATTTAAAAAGACAGCACTATGTAAAATATACATCGAAGTATAATATAAACTAATCACTAAATATAATAAGAAAACTTTAAAAAGGGAAGAATTAATTATAACAAAACAACAGGGTCTGGACATTTAATAAACTGAAAAAACTAAAAAAGCCTTATCTAAAATTCTGATTATCTAAGAGTTCTAGCTTTAAGTAATGGTTTCAAAGGGACACTTTCATTGAGCCCTCTTCCCCTGTGCGCCGCCAGTCTTAAAATCCATCTAATTTCCGCCTGTTCAGTTTCATTCACAATATCCTCTAGTCTAATATTAATAGGTTGTACATGCAATACTTGAAAATAAAAAACGTGTTCCTCACCTAATAAAAGAGTGTGTCTAGCTATAGCGCTATAGTCTTGTTTCCTCATAAGACAGTACGTATGGTCTCTGATCCTTTCTTTGAGGGAGAGATTTGTTTTACCTACATAAAATTGATAGCATAGGGAGCAATGGGCAACATATACAATGTTCTTAGTATTGCATGTGCTGTTATTTCTTAGTTCCCAAAGGTGACCTGTATCAGGGTGCCTATAGAAATGTGATTCATCAATAAATTTACAATATACACAATTACCACATTTCTTAGTTCCCAAATAAACACTAGCAATATCTAATGCTGGCGTCTTATTAGGACTCCGGTAGCATAAGTGTTGTTTTAAACTTTTCATAGTTTTATAAGTAAAAGTGGGAAAACTTCCTACCAAATCTTTAATTTTCTCATCTGCCAAAAGGATATTCCAATTGTCGGCTATAGCATTTTTTATTATTTCAATGTTATTGGGGTTTTGTGTATATATATATATATATATATATATATATATATATATATATATATATATATATATATATATATATATATATATATATATATATATATATATATATATATATATATATATATATATATATATATATATATATATATATATATATATATATATATATATATATATATATATATATATATATATATATAAATATATATATATATATATATATATATATATATATATATATATATATATATATATAGATAGATATAGATATATATGACGAATGAACATCGTAACAAAAAAGCATAGACAAGGGATGAGAAGGGAATCAGCAGCAACTACAGTATCATATAGTGCTGTCAGTGTATGCCATATCACACTGGCCAAGAGTGAGAAAAGCACTGCTACACACACCACAGGCAGGATATTACCAGTGAGAGTAACATAGATGAATTGCTCAGTCTACTTTACACACAGACAAAGGATAGTCCCTGCTGGGACTACCCAAAAACTAATAACAGTGTTTAGCCGTCTGACCATTACACAAGTAAGGGCAGGCATGTTCAAAGACTAAATGGTGGGAGAGCCTGGGAATACACGAGGAGGGACATCATATGTGTAGGGCCCCTAACGCTCTGGAGAGGGCAATGTTTGGAGGTGTGTCATGGCTGCGATAAGTGCATATTGGAAGTTACACGTGTAAGTTGAACACGGGTGGGGTGGAGAAACTATGGGTATGA
>NC_056734.1:673595741-673705741 GCF_019279795.1 Protopterus annectens | reverse complement strand
CGTGCAAGCCTGGTAACACATGGGTTGATACAATGCACGCCATGTGTCCCGACATGTGGAGAGTGGGCAGTGTGCAGTGATGTGTTTATACCCCACCTGCGACCACAGTAAGGATGAGTGCTATAGAGGAGTGGCAGGTAGGGGAACTATTGGTATGCGATTATGGGCTTAGGCATGCAGGTGTTGGCTGGCAGAGCCATAATAGGACCTCCCCATGGATGTAAGTAATATTCCGATGTGGGCATAGCAGACGCCCATACCTCCCAAATCCGAACAGCACATCCACTGGATAGTCCATAAACCATTGGGGGAACACATCGGGACCATAATATAGAACTGTCCCCGATTACCAGGGACGTCCGTGATTACGACTCAGAATCTAACTCTGTCCCACCTAAACCCTCCTAGAACTAGTGATATTAGGAGGAAAGGTGGTGGAATACATGCAATGAATAATGACAACATGTAAGAATCGTAAACAGCATGTACCTCAGACAATGTGTATGACTACATACGGTCTGGGTCTGTCAATGTGTCAGGTTAATAGTACCAAACTTCTAAATGTGTCCATGATGTTGTTATGCAGTGTCCCTGATTCAGTGTTCATTCTTCCCCATTCGTATGAGAGGTCTGATAGTGACAGAAAGCGCATATTCCACCGACTACCTTAGAAAGATGATAGAATAATAGGGTTGGGGTTACCACCTGTCCACCTTTGCGAGGGACACTCCCCTTTGGGCAGTTGTGTCCTGCAAAATAATTGCAATTATGGCAAATGTCCTGTGATTTAGGACAAAGATATCCAATATTGACTGTAGTCGTTGCATAAAACAATTATTTTGTATCTGAAACACCTAAATATTATAAGAAACAGTATAAGCAACTATAATGTTACAAGAATAACCTTTTATTTAGGCAAAACCGTGAAGTACCCTCCTTTGTACTGGTTGTGGGTAAGTTTTGCCCCTGCAAAATCTGACGCCACTACATAAGGGTCCATTAGGGTTGCCACATTTTCAAATGCCCAAAGTTGGACATGTTCTGTAGAAATGTCAGATTTTCAGGACAAAACATAACTACAGCCTTGCATAGTACAGAATTTTAATTATTTGCAAAAATAAAAGCTTATTCTAGTAACATTTGAATTGCTTATGCTACTTCGCATAACATATAGAAGTTTCATATATAAAATAAGTGTTTTATGCATCTATTAAACAAGCTTAGTATATAATTTTGCCCTGTAGTCTCAGGACATTTGCTATGTCTTAATTATTTTCACAGTACACAACTGCCTAAGGAGGGACTGTCCCTCACAAAGTGGGACAGGTATTAACCCTAATATCCCACCTTGGCCAATTGAAAAGGTGGCAAACCTATAACAGGTATGCGGTAGCTTGACTCAGCCGACGGATGTGGCTCCCAAAACCCAATTCCTTGTCTGTATTGAAGAGTCTCGGTTCCCATGTATCAGCCAGACAGGAGCAGATTGTATGAAGAACACACAAATAATATGATTAATTCACTGGACAGGCCACCAATTCCGTACAGTCGAACGCCATGCCGTCGCCTAATGGGCAGCCATTCCCGATACTGTAGTCATGTAGTCCGAAGTAATAGGCATCACAAGGTAATATTGTGGTCCTCGCTCCCACCCAGGGGTGTGAGTGTCAGATGCAAGCACCAATGTCGGTGCATTTGCAAGTGTGGGAGCGAGTGGGTGTAAGCCTGTTTGGCTACCAGTATGTGAGTATTACACTGGTAAAGCAGTGTAGAGGCTAACCGAGTGTAAGAAGCTGTAACCAGAGGTCAGCAGTGAGTAACACCATGCAAACCCACGCACACACACTCCCAACTGCTTTAATGTGCCTTACACCCTCCATATCCAATGGCCTTGTTCTGCCCTGCAACCAAATAAATGTCCTCTGCAAGGCTCGGAACCAGGACCCTGCACACACAGCTAATGTGAATTACTAATACACCATGGCAGATATACAGACAATGGACAGTACCACAAACATATCATACAGAGCAGTCATTCAACAGTATAGGAATGTATCCCATCATGTAGATGTATATGTGAGTGTTTATGTCCAGCATATAGGAACATACATATATAGAGATATATCAGGAACATACCATGTGGCAACAAAGCATTACAAATGAATGAAACGGGAAACACCAGTGATGCATGTATTATGTAGTGGTGTTGTTCTATGTGATCTTAAGACTCCCTCAGACAGACATGTGTCATTCATACACGCAAATAGTTGTACATTGGCCATATACATCACTCTGTGCATGTAATGTACATTAACACAACAGTACCTGTCCAATCATTATGTGTGAACAGTACTCTTGCAAGGTGCTGTGTGCTACATCATCATCATGATAAAGGTACATGGGCTAACCATACAGGGACCGGTAGTGTTGTGTGTACAATGGGGTCATCCTCATCAGGTGTACCTGGACCATTTAGGAGTGATGTGCATACCAGGATCGTGCGCCTGAGGGACAAGGGTGAGGATAACAGGAGTATGTTGTGATGCATATTACAAGGGTTACATGTGTCCAGTGGGCACGTGTGTGAAATGGACAGCTATGTATAGGGCAGATGTAGTCCTAGGAGCCGACTGGCCTTATGTTTCTGTAGGTGAGGGTCGGATGTAGGGGAAGGAGTGTAGCTATGTCCGTGGAGGATAGGTAGGATAGGATCACAGACAAGACAGCATACAGGGTTGGTATATGACACATGTGGAGGGATACACCCCGGACGGGGATGAGTGTTCAGTATTCACAAGACCATGGGAACAGTGGGACGGAAGTCCCCAGCCATGGGCAGCTGCCACTGCACCTAAACAGCTGCAAAGGAGGCAGTGCTGGGGGCTGTCCAGGAGGGGCAGCATCACCCTGCAAATGTGGCACTCCACCCTTGAGCTTGCGTATCTGGCTTCGGAACCCCTTAGTGAGCCCCCAACACAACATGTCTGGAGCCGCATGACAGCAGACATGTACCTGTCTGGTTCTGCTACCAGCGGGGGCATACTCCATCCTCAGTGGAGGTACCACCAGAAGGTGGTGCAGAGCCAACAGAGGCTGATGTCCAAGTTTGGGCCCCAGATGTGCTAGTTCCCGGTGCCATGATCAGCTGAAGTGGGACAGGAGGTTCTGTTGGGACCTCCCAACCCATTCAGCCTATGGTGTTGCAGTTTAAACCCACATATGGCTTAGTGATAGACACCAGCATACAGGATTAACTACAACAGTATGCACAGATATCACCATCAACCCAACACAACAGATGGTATACATTTGCAGAGGGAGCACAACACATGCATATATACTGCATGCTATCTGTATATTGTGTAGTAGATGTGTGACCGCAGCTATGAACAGATGCCCATTATTTGCTTGTCACTGGGAACCCCAGAGAGTCATACCACTGTTTCATGTGACACATGTCCAATCAGGGATGTGATGGCAGTAACACATCCCTATCATCAAGTACTGTCTGCAAACCTCACACTATGCTTCTGCTGTGCACAGATGTGTGTTCAGTGTGTAACATAGGAAACAAATGGTTGCACACACTGACCAGTTCACAGATGGCCCTACATATGGGGGTCCCTCATGAACAGAGTACTGTCATATCTGTATTAAAACATGCAGAGTAGCCATTACAACACACATGTTAAACAGGCAGTCATCTCAATGCAGCATAGCTACATTTACATGCTGTAGTCATGTGTGGCACATCACCCTCCTGTCTTTAGGCTATTTCCCACTGTGTATAATGTTTGAGGTACATCCAGATATCATCTGTGATGCCGTATCAAAACACCTTATCCAGGTACCACTCACAGCGACTGTCATGGCCAAATACCAACATGTTTTCCCTAGATAGTGTACTGTGTTTATCATGCGAATGGCTATGGCAACACCATCACAGCTGTTCCACATGCAATCAGCTAGAGGAGGACTGCAATAGGTGCAGAGGCCATCACCTGACCATGTCCATCACTTACAATACACATGCTGCTGCTGAGCAGGTGTACTCCTTCACATCCACCAGAGAGTGTGTGGGTGGGGCAGGCAAAGTACACCAGGGAAGGGCTTGGAGACTTAACCCTAAGCATCGTCTGCCACACGCCTAATAGTACAAGGGTCAAACCCCTGACTGACTACTCTTTACTATTACATGTGCATGACGTTACTACATGTGCCACAAAGGCAACATGTTGATGTGTTGTAAGAACATATATGTGTGTAAGTGAGTGACGTCTGCAACAGAGATATAGTAAACATACATTGGGTGTGGCACACATAGCTGTCCATGTGAATGGATGTCATTGTCACCACAACCACACTCTCTAATGGACATGCATTGACACTCTTTGCCAGGGCCACAAATATACAAACTAACTACTTAGTTTGCCACACTGCAGTAATGCACAGAACTACATGCACCACAGGGGATATCTGGAGGTTCTATGGGCTAGGGCATGTGAAAGTGTTTGACATCTGTTGGTATGCCAATGAGGGTTATACTGGGAATGACTGTGGTTGGGAGCATCAAAACCCACACGCAGACACAAGGTACCAGTACTGGCATGCATGTATGCATTGCTTCATGGGTGTGTAGTGGTTGGATGTGCAAGATGGCTGTACAAGGCTGGGTGAGGGGTAATCCTTGGCATCGCACCACCTGACAATGGTGTGCAGTGCAGGGGTGTAGTGTTAGCAATGTCCCACACAGATGGGTACTGCATGATCTGCCCTGACATCCTGGTTACCAATCTGTATGGCCATAGCTTTGCAATGCATGCCATGTCTGTGTTTGATAGTCCTTCACATGGTCATTGCCTGGGATGTGCATGTCCCACAATACTGTACAGTGACATGTACAGGTGTACCTGGTTTGGCAGGCACATGTTGTGTACACAGCCTGTTATCCCCCAATATGCCAATACTGGCCTGGTGAGGTGAAACTTGCTTATAGTGAGTAGGTCAACCCTGCACCTGCATTGATAGTGTGATACAGGTATTCTGTGGTGTCAGTGGCATGGGTCCATACAGGGCACATGCGTACAATATTGTATGGCCTCTGTGGATCACATTTGATGGCACCACATATGTTGCAGGCATCCAGTGTGGAACATAGTGAAGGCACAATGTCCACATATATGTGCCTATTGTACCACTGTACAAGGTGGCATGTCCTCTGCAGGCCACTGCATTCACACCATGCCTACTATCTGTCATCAATGTGCATGGTACTAGCAGCATAGCGAGATATCCTAGGTGAGTTTGTTTGTGCATGGCACATGGGTGCAGTTCATATACCAGGTACTAGTAAGGTCACGTACTTTGTTCACCAGGCCTTTTGCCAGATGTAGGGGTATTGCTTGCCAACACAGTCCTGTGGCTATACTCCTCGTGAGGTGGCCAATGTGTTATAAGACAGACACCATATAGGAAAACTACAAAATCTGCTCCCCAACATGTCCAATGGTAAGACACTCACAGCCACCTCTACACAGGCGCTGACAGACAAACACACACTTGCCATGTCCTGTATACAAACCCCTACCTACTGTATCACACTGCAGAAATACGCTTTTAGGGCATGCCCTACGGCAAATACTGGGTTGCAGAATGCCTACAGGTGCATCCCTAGGTGGGTGACAACAGCAGGAATGACAAAGGTGGTCATGTGATTTGTACAGAGAATGCATACTCTACAAAGCACTGTACTTGTCTCACACAGGCAGACACACACACACACACTTGGCATGTCTGGGATTAGAATACTGACCTAAGTACTTTAGCACACTACAGCATTACGCAGTTACAGAATGCCCTACCCAGATTACTGGGTTACAGTACTCCCAGAGGTGTATTTCTAGGTGGGTGACATCATCAGCCTTGCCAAAGGTGGGTATAGGAATGGTATGGAGTGTGAGCAGTCTAAAAGCATTATTCAGTCCTCAGGCAGATGGGAACAAACACACACACACACACACACACACACACACACACACACACACACACACACACACTTGGCAAGTCTGGGATTAGAACACTGACCTAACTACTTTATTACACTACAGCATTATGCAGTTACAGAATGTGCTACTGAGACTACTGGGACACAGCACTCCCAGAGGTGAATTTGTAGGTGGGTGACATCATCAGCCTTGCCAAAGGTGGGTATAAGAATTGTATGGAGTGTGAGCAGTCTAAAAGCATTATTCAGTCCTCAGGCAGATGGGGACAAACACACACACTCATCTGGCAAGCCTGGGATTAGAACACCGAGCTATGCTAACCAGTGCTAGACGTGTAGCATCCATAATCACAGCTGCTCACTGCAGATCCAACAATGGGGAGTACTGACATCTGTGCAGTGAGGAACACCTGGCTAAAGGCTCTGTAGTGCACAATAGAACCAGACATGTGGGCCATAACACAGGTACAGACCGCTTCAGGTGGTGGTGTCCCCACATACATAGAGGCCACTCACATGTACTGACCATTACCCCCACGAAAGGCATCACAGATGAGTCAGGTGCAGGACACAGTGTCAAATGTTGCATTCTAGGATGTAAACCTCAGACATCACCATGCCCTCGGACCACCAACACACATCCATACATGTTGTGGGACATATAAGAATACACCACCATGTGACCCTTGACCAGTGGACTGTACGAAGCTCTACATCAACTGCAGAGAATACCCATGTACTGACACAGTTGCATCATGTGTTGTGCAATGCAATGATACCACTGTCTGTAACCAGGTCAGCTGTATACATACCAGGGGCCCTTGGTTATTTACAGCATTAGCAGATGACTGTTGCTGTACACCAGTACACACCCTCATGTTTGGATATGACATACATATACCTGCCCTGGATATGTACATGCCACACACACACACACGCACACACACACACACACACACACACACACACACACACACACACACACACAAAACATATATGTAAACAGCATAGCTGTTGTTGTCCTTTGTGCAGACAGGTGGTTACAGCCATTACACACATGCACATGGAATGTAGGTCCATGGCTGCTGAATGCTAACAGTACATAAGGTGTGATATCAGTGTTGACAGAGGTATCATCCCCTCTGTACCGGTCACCCATTACACCTATCATATCATACAACAGTCCATGTGTCATGTATGTCATTACACATGTCCACCAATTGCAATGCCTAAAACATGCCCAGATGACAAGATTGTAGGACCTGCACACATGTACATGTAGTGGTGTGCATTCAGATACCATGTGTGTGCAGTTGCTGATGTATGCAGGTGATGTGTATCTTAGTACATCATGCAGTTGCAATGCAGCCTCAACATTGCCAACTGTATATGGTGATATGCTGAATGTACGGAAAGATGTACCTCAGGTATGGACAGATGTGTGGACATAACTAAGTGGTGGGGCATCTTTGCAGATAGATGTTTGCTGAGAATAGCTCACAGGTGTGTCACAAGTGGTCCTACAATAACCTGTGTAACCAGTAAGCAATGGTTTCATTAATTGAAGGACATAACACACAACATAGACAGTGGTCAGGGTGACACAGAAGGTAAATCACTTGACACCTGTAACAGTTACAACGTCCCATGAGCATATATCAGCACTGTTGCCAAAGGAAGCTTCAGTACACTTTGTATCACATGCAATACTGCTGTAAGTCTGTCATACATATCCTGAGCTAGGCAGGTGTTTGATTCACAGTACTGGCATGTGTGGTTGTGTGGGTGTCCATATATGTCATGTATGGTGGGGAATACATCTCAATTGTTACTCACTCTCCTGTACACTAGTGTACACATCTGTACAGACTGCAATGTAGAAAGCAGGACATAGGCAGGTGCATGTATCTCACACGTGAGGTATCTGTATGTGCGTGACATATCTGTATTCAATAGTGAATGCCACAGTGTGTGTATGTGTGTGTGTGTGTGTGTGTGTGTGTGTGTGTGTGTGTGTGTGTGTGTGTGTGTGTGTTTGGCTGCCTGGTCCCTGGAGTGAGAATGTATGTTACCATACTGAACTGATAAGACCCCTCCCCCATCCAGGCGATGCAATCTACTATCTGTGTTGATGTCCCCAATCTTAGGCCATACTGACTACCTGTACATGTGTATTGTCTGTGGCATGTCATGTAGGTGTACAGTACTGTAATGATGATTTGCACATAGGCAGGGGTCCTCACCTCAACAATATCAACTGTGTGTAAGTGTGTATTACTGTGTCGGTGAATCTGTGAGTGTGTGGGTGTGTTACTGTGTCACTGAATACATGTGTGTCAATACCTGAGTGTGTGGGTGCAGTTGTGTGTTGGCATCCTGTCATGGGAACGTGTATTACTACTTCCCAATGAGGCATCACACTTCCCACTGGTCTCTATCCTTGTAAGCAGCTACACTGCTCTCTTACCTCACCACTCCATGTAACTGTACCTGTGATGTCACCCAGTATGGATGTCACGTCTGTAGCCACAGTAGCTTAATAGACAGCTATCATGCTCTTGGAACAGTAGACGTGTTTGGAACGTGGAGCATTCTCACTGTTATGTGGCAGCTACACGGTGCATGCTGGTATATTCATCCATACCTGTGAGTAGTCCACATTGACATATGGGACACTAACTGCAAACAATGACATCCACCGGCACTTGCAATTAGACCTTAAGGAGGAAAGCAGAACATCATGACCAACATGCAGTTACTGTTGTTACACAAGACACATACTGTTAACAGTACGAAATGCACTGTACACCTGTAGTACATGGTATGTCTTCTGCCTTTCAACAGTACTCAACAATTGTAAACTAGACTTATCTTCCTAGTCTGTTCACCCTGTGCATCAGACCATATGAGCATGTCCCTGCACCGATGGTGTGGATGTCAGGGATGCGGCACAGGCATCATCATATGCACAGGGAGATAATGTTTGCCAGAGGCCTAGGCTGCACCATTGGATGACATCATGTGTGTGGGTTAGGGCCTTTGATCTAACTGGGCGTGTGTAGATGTTATGCATGTGTGTGTTGCGGTGCCCTACATATGTTTCCGGTGTGTGCGTGTATGCATGCACACAGTTCTGGCATGTGTCTGGCCAACACAGGGGTATTATTGACAGCTGTGGACTGCACAGGCCAGGTTTTACAGTTCACGGTGTCTGGCCATGGACTTGTGACCTGTGCCTGCCAGGGGTTGCACGGTCACTACCAGGCAGAGGTGCAGATTGGGTACTGTCTGATGACACTTGTTCACTGGAACCATGTCCCTGTTGGGACCGTCAGGGCCATGTGCACGTAGACCTGCTGTGTCGTGGTGTGGACAGCACAGCACCAGCTGCACTGCTGCTGCTACCGCCACTATGGGAGCAGACATGTGAGGTAGCTTGTTCACGTAGACCTGAAACAGGTGATGTAGCAGGCCTATGTCCATGTGCCCGACGCCTCACTCCTACCAGATGTTCCAACACAGACAGCTCACACTCTCAGATTGTCATGCCATAGTCAAGGACTCCAACCATGTCACCCAACCGTCTATCCAAAGCTTCAGCAATCTGCTGTTGAGCATTTACCATTGCCTGGATGTTGTTGCTTAAAGAATGGACAGCAGCCCTCTGAAGCCTCTGATCTTCTCTGTTGTGCAGTTCAGCACATGCCTGTGCCTCCATTAAAGCCTGAAACATGCGTCTGGAGACACCAGCTGCTGCACTCTGTCTTGCAGGGGCATGTTGGCCAGAGGTCCTCCTACAAGCAGCAATGGCCATGTGCCTGTCTGGGGCACCACCAGTCAGTTGGCTGACACCATGGTGTGCAGGCACACCTTCCATAGCCCCCAAACTTTCCTGTTCCAAGCTAACACACGCCAACTGTACTTCCTCTATGGCCACTGGTGATGGGGTATGTGTAGGCATGGGATCTGTGTGAGTGGATGAGGGGGATATAGGTGGAATGGCAACCAATGGCACAGATTCAGCCCCTGACAACCTTGCCTGTCCCTCAATCATATGTTCATCATCACTGCTAGAGTCTGTGGGGACACTAACATCAGATGGACCACAGGAGGGCAATGCACCTACATCACCTGTGAATAGCACACAAGAACTGTACATTACAATCTATGATGTAATGCCACAAAAGTTTAATACACGATAAAAGTTGAACATAGGTTAAGCGCTTTCATTTCCAAGTAAATTATACATTACAATATATTATACTTTATATTTACAACTATATATTAGGTATTTACTTTTTCATTCATACTTAAATATTTAATTAATTATTTATTTAATTATTTACATACACAAATAAATACCTTTTAAATAATTTTATATATTAATCCTATTTGATTCTATTTATTAATTTTTATATACTGTGTACTATTTATATACTATATACGTACATTTTTTACACAAACGACTGGTCAATCAGACACTATATAGTTATGTGATTTATGAACTCATGAACTTGTGATTTTGCACACAAATACAGTACAAGGTACATATTTTAAGGTACTGAAAGGAATTTGATACGTGAACAATATGTTTTTTACGTTTTTTAAGTTAACATTAAATATACCATCATGTTACTTTAAAATTTAAATTGTACGATTGAATAATTGGATTTGATGAATCAATTAATCAATTTAATGGACAATATATATAGGTGTGTTATGTGATGTACTGCTTTGTTCTGAAGAAGTTTCCGTTTACTTGGAAATGAAAGCGTTAACCTATGTTCAACTTTTATCGTGTATTAAACTTTTGTGGCATTACATCTTGGACTGAGGAGTCTGATTTTGCTGACTTGGTGACGTTGTGTGGGACAGCCTTTATCGAGTCAGTTACGGGATTGTACATTTTATTACTAGTTTATTTTCCTGTTTTCCATTTTCGTTTTTTACATTACAATCTATACAATAGACACAGACACACACACAGACACACATACAGACACACATGCTATGGCACCCAACATGCATGTGATATGACAGAAGGCATGCAACATGCATGTGATATGGCAGATGGCATGCAGCGCAGACAATGATAGTGGTAGTTATCATACATCCCTGGGTTGCACACAACAGCATGCACGTGTCATAGCAGAAGGCATGCAAATTACACAATCATAGAAGTAGTTAGCATACATCCCTGTGTTACACCGTGGAGACCAGCACAGGTTAACAGTACACCTGCCTGATGTGTGGCATATGACCTTGACAATCACATGTAGTATGACATGCGATCTGCTGACGTGTGCCATGACATGCATACATGTTTAACACAATGGTGTCCTGTCAAATATACAGTGGGGTAATGGTGTCCCAATGCAGTGTTGTCTGTCTGCTCTACAGATATACTGCACATTTAGCTGATGTGCATGGCCATTGCAGGGAATCAACAGGCATCCCTATTGCTATACAGTGTGAGTTACAGACACAGTTCATAGCCATGACTGTGTTCAGATACAATACATATATACTGTGGAATGTGACCCACGTCACTGAGGTGTATACACACTAAACCATAATGTGGAATGTGTGACACATGTCACTGAAGGGTATACAGATGACACCCCTGCACATCTGCAACCATATTGCTGCTGCCTGGCAACTATGGCCAGACATGGTGAACACATCGGTACACCATGTCCCACATGACATCTGTGTACCACACACACACACACACACACACACACACACACACACACACACACACACACACACACACACACACACACACACACACACACACACACACACACACACACAGACACACACACACATGAGGAGCAAGTATGACATTGATGTCTGACACCAGCAAGGGGAATGTACTGTATGTGTGGGCTGATGTGGATACTGTACAGGTGACTGCTGTCATGTCATGACACACTCAAGATGTTCAACACATCTTATGTGGTGGATTGATGTCATGCCTACACAAGATGTGCACAAGCCTGTAGGGATGTCTAGTGTTCCACATCTGCAATATAACCATTACACAAAGGCCATAGTTGGACCATGTGTAGCCATTGTATGACAGGGTGTACACACAAGCACATCACGTCTACTGTGTGTGTTGCTTCATGTCTCTGGCCAGCCTCCATGGTCATGTGTGTACATATGTTGGCCAAATTATTGTGATGGGTGTCTATTTCACATGTCTGTGTTGTCCCATATGACATACACCCATAGATGTCATATGCTCCACTGACAACAGGGTTATGCAGACAAAGGGTGGTATGTTTGGTATGTGGGATATGTTTTTCAGGATAGTTAGGCAGTGTGACATTCATAGCAGGGCTATGATCCACACCAGTGAATCCTGTCGGCTGGCCATACTCCTGCTCACTGTGTAGTACTGTTTGTATTCCCCACGTGTGATTCTGATCTGTAGTACATGTCCCTACAGTGAACAGCACCTCCACCATTGTATGCACAGCTGTCCACACATCTGGCAATGACAGTTTGTGAGGATTCATGTTGGTGATTCACATAGTTTGCAAGTGTTGCACATGGGTAACCATTGTGATGCATTGCAGGTCCAATCTGTATATTGTGACAGGGCCATATATTATATGTACATGTGGTAAATGGCCACATGGCAGATAGATCTGTGCATTACAATGCCTGATAAATAATGACAGTCTCACCTGCAACGGGCTGTTGTCGCAGCGGAACACCAGAGGTACCTAAATAGGGGTAACACAGCATTACGATTATTATCCACACCTGTATGATAGCTACAGGGTGCAATGTGCATGTTAACACATACACCAGTACATTAGACTATACTATGGTGTATGCACATGTGTGCATACACAGAGTAGCATACTATAGTATGTGGCATGTGTATATACATGCCTTGCATATGATGTTACATTACATATTGTACAGTGACACATGCGACTATATGGAATATAGTTGTTATAGGTGCAGTAGTGATTTACCAAACAACTCCAGGCTCGGTGGTTGAGAGACACCCACCTCCACAATATCAGCTAAGGCTTGTGGATGTTGTTCTGCAGGTTTCCCCAGGTTGGCTGGTAGCTCCTTGGTACATGTGAGTGGGGGCTGGGTTGGTGATCAACCACCTGTTGCACCTTGTTCCCTGGCAACTGCATTCTCATGCTGTTTCACCCATCTAATGAGGTCTGTACAGTGTCTTTGCATCTGCTGGTATGTGCGGTTGTGGCCCCTCACATCATTAACCCTCCTGCAAAGTTCCATCCACAGGGCTTCTAGCTGCTGTGCATCCTGTGGCACATGGCTGAACAGGATATCATGATTGTCATGTAGGTATGGGATGAGGGCCTCATCCTCCAAGCGGGTATAAGGGGGTAGCCTTGCACGCAGCATACCTGGAAGACATAATGATGGAGACAGGTCACAGTAACTCACAGAGACATACAGAGCTACAGCTGAAAATACATGTGTATCGCATTTATTATGATTAAATAGTTGTCTTTGCAAATCTACATGACACTGACACCACTGACATGTCTGTGTCACACACATGTGACACTCAATGGTGAGTGGATATTATCACCATATATGTGTGTGTGTCACCTGATTCCATTGCTCATACTCTATGTGGATGCTGTCTTGATGCGGGCATGTCTGTTTGCCTGTACTGGTGTTCCTACCTATCAGCACATGGCTGGATGTATCCACATTAATGCAGTCAACCTTGATGCTGTGTATATGTCACATATAAAGACTTACACTGCCTTAACGGACATGACCTGTGACCCTGCAGACTTGCTCATGGAAGGTTTTACATGTATGTGTAGATGGACAATACTGTTACAACTGCTGAATCCTACACAAATGCACTCTATAAGCACTTACACGTGTGCATGGATCGTGCTATCCCAAACAGAACCAAGACAAAATACTCCTAATTAAGGAAGCTAATCTGGTGCTCCCCTGCCATAAACAAACTGTACAACAGAAGGAAGACACTGTTGCAAAAGAGAGTACAATCCCATGCGTGGAGGAGCTCCCTGGTCAGCCTCAGTAAGAAGGTGAGATCCCTTATAAGATCCTCCAAAGCTAGCTACAGAAATAAAACAGCCACTAATTCCAACGACAACCACAAAGCATTCTATAGCTATGTCAAATATCTCAATGTGAACACCCAGATCTGCTCTGAGTTACAGCACAAAGGCATGAACATTACAGAACCAACTGATATTGCCAACATCCTGGCAGATAGATTCAGTGCTACCTTTCCCCCCTCTCACCCCCTAAAGGGCCCATATCTATACAGGAAGAGTGCAGAGTCCCTGTAATCACAACTATGCAGGTAAAAGCTGCACACTCTGAAGCCAATATCACAGCATCTATGGGACCGACAACATCCCAGGCTGCGTTTTACATGAACTTCACAATGTACTGGCTCCCCACCTGCGCACCATGTTCAATAATAACCTCGCATCAGGCTTTGTGCCCCCTGAATGGTGCACAGCAATAGTTATTCCACTCCACAAAGGTGGCACCACAACGGACCACGGGTACTATTGCCCTATAGGTCTGACTAGCCTGGTATGCAAGTCTATGGAGCACATAATCATGGATCTCAGTCACAGAGACATTGGGTACCTCCAAACCTTTTACCCCTCACAGTTTGGCTTTGTTAAGGGCAGACCATGCCTCCTAAACCTGGTGAACTTCTTAGAGACAATTACCAAGGCATTAGATGAGGGTAAGGAGGTCCACACAGCCTACCTAGATCTCTCAAAGGATTTCAACACCATTCCCCATTCTGGTGTTATTGACATACCCATCCACCTGAACATTAACCCCTACATCATGTGATGGCTTGCAAAGTGGCTCATGGACAGAACCCACACAGTGGGAGTTGCATACCCTAGGCCTGACTGTATACCAGGGCTTAGTCCTAGGACACTCATCTTCAGTATATAATTCTCTGATGTACAGGCAAGCACAGGAGGGCTTTGGCTGAAAAGGTTTGCAGATGACTGCAAACTAGGGGCCATAATTGTTTCCCCAGCTGATACAGACACCCTCCAGAAAGGTCACACTACGACGGATACCTGGTGTCAATATCACAGCCTCAAGCTGAATGCCAAAAGGTGCATAGTCATCCCCTTTGGATATAACTAATTACCCACGGACAACCACATAGGGGCTAGTCCCCTACATACAGAAAAGATAATAAGGGATCTGGGAACCCCAGTAGATAGCAATCTCTCCTTCGATACCCATAATGACAAGGTGGTTAGAATATCCTTCTAAGTGGCCCCCTAATCTCTAATAGGTTCGCATCCAGAACAATGGAGGCCATTGTGCCTCTCTACTCATGACCTATTAGACCCATTAAAGGATACAACACCACATTTGGGATGTACCTTACAAGACAACTGCAACAGCTTTGAAGACCATAGCATTGCCACACCAAGAAGATTACTGACCTCAAACAGATGACCTATGCAGCCCAACCTAAGAAACTCCAGCTGTACTCGGTTGCATACTGCATACTCACAGGTGATCTCAGCTTGACATACAAGGCCCATGTCCAACCCAGTATTGTTGGATATGCTCCACCTAAACAGAAGCCCCTGAGAGCCACATGCTCTAGGGATATACACCTAACCACGATGATGACTAGGACATGCTGGACAGATAGATTCCTGACCTGGAGACTCCCCATGCTTTGGAACATGATTCCAATGTACATCAGGCAAGGCCCCTCACTAGCACTCTTCAAGGGAAACCATGACGGGTGGATGGGAGACAGACATGTACCCCGGGGATCACTGCAGTGGCTCTGCTGGACAGAGGCACAGGGAACTAATGGCTCTGCCGTTCAGAGGCACAGGGAACTAACCTAAGGGTGTGGCAAAAGCCAACACACAATAGCTAGGCTTATAAAGACCCTTGGGCAGACAGCCTAGTACCTACCTTTGCACTTATTACATGTCTTATGTGCAAGGATAGTTAACTAGCTTTTCCGTTTTACTTTGCTATCATGCTGATAAACTGTTAGGTGACTACAAGTCATATGTATCCTGTTATTCTGTATTGTAAATGCCAATAGACAATAACTAATGTTTGCCTAACATAACAGTAATGCTATGTAACTTGTAATACATATCTGCCTACAATACTATACATTACACAATTATTGATACAATATCCCACAATGCAAATCATAATTGCACAGTGGGTCAACCTTTGACATGTTATTCTCAGTAATACACCCATACATATGCCTACTGTTACAATATATCAACATATACTATCCCCTGTTATAGCCCATACTTGTTGGACCAGCTCTGCCACTGACAGTGGCGTGTGAGGAATATTTGGGTTCACAGCCCTTATATAGCATCCCTTGTGGTGTATGCGGTGTTTGCCTTGTGACCTACAGCAGTACACACATAAATAATACAAGCATTACTATGCTCAACAATACATCACTACAAGATAACTGTTTCCACTATATGGATTGCGTGCACTTTAAATATTACAGAACAGGTACTACATACACAAAGACATACTGAGTGTTCTATATACCTTATTAGTAACCCGAGTTGTCGTTCACTGTTAATTCAATCCTTTTCGGTTTGTGTTTCAATCTTCGTTGTAACGTTCTGCTGGCATATACAGATGGTTTGAATGTGTGATAAGCCATCCTTTTCTAGTTAAATATCGGTAACATGTTCTATCCTGACCACCAATTGGTGTTCCAAAGTAGTTAATTAGATGCACATCAGCTGTGCAGCTACTCCATTAGCCAATACCATGGCAACAGTGGTGTATAATTGAGTACTCCACTTGGGCGTTGTCCGTTTGCCTTACTTTCGAGGAAGACGGCCTGGATGTGTTGTTTGTGATCTATTTTAACAGCTATATGGAGACAGACAGAGATATATTAGCTTCATGACTCCCGTGGATTGTGTGTGATGGCTAGAAGATGTTGTTCTACATGTGAGTACAGCTGTTATATTTCAGAACATTGCTACTTACTCAGTGTTTGTTTGTACCTGATACTTCTGCAGATGTTTCAGTCTGGCAAGGATGTTTGGGCAGCTCAAGGCTGTATGGCTATGCATGAACTGTTATGTGGTTTACAGTGTGCTCACCAGACATCCTTGGTTTGGTGTACATGTGTATCATACTGTGCTGTTAATCAGTAATTGGTAACACTTCCTGGTGTACACACAACCCTCTGAAACGGGATTAGTGCAAACAAACCCTGTAACATCAGCAGCTGTTCCATTGTATAACACCAACTATTTCACATAGGGCCATGTTAGTGCGTCTCTGACAAAGTATGTAAAGGCTTCTACAGATGTTGTACAGTGAGTGAATGATTTGTGATGTTATTACAGTTTGTATTGTAATTTGTTTGGCTGTGGAGGTGATGTTGGTGGGTGTACATAGCAGATGCAGGTGTGTAGGAACTACTTTTATACATAATCAATATGTGTGTGAGGGTTCCTTCCCTGTTTGAACACCTATCCTTTAGTGGACTAATACCATGGTAATTGCAGGCTGATACATTAAGGCACTGTTAATTGGTTCCTGTATAGCATGCAGGTGATGTTAGTCCTTGAATCCTTTCGGCAATACATCGGAATGTAATAAAGTGTTGCTACATGAAAGCTGTGTATTTCTGTCTTAGGTATTTGCAGTCATTGGAGTTGTGTTGGTGACTGACCCTCTTTGGCTAGGGTTGCCACCTTTTCATATGGCCATAGTGGGACATTTTCAGGACACACATCAGATTTTACAGGCCAACACAAACGCACAGTTAGTACAAGGGATAGAACTTTCCTTTTTGCCTAAATATAAGCTTATTCTTGTAGCAGTTTAGTTGCTTATCCTGTGTCTTGTAACATGTAGATATTTTAGATACAGAAAGAACTATTGTATGCAACTATTACATTACATATGGGACATAATTATGTCCTACAATCTCAGAACATTTGCCATGTTTAATATTTTTGGTCAGGACACAACCACCCAAAAAGGAACTGTCCCTCGCAAAGTGGGACTGGTGGTAACCCTATCATTGGCTCATGTCCATAGCACATGTTTGTAATAGTGTATAGGCATATACTATCCATATCATTTGTTCATAAATTTGGTCATGGCCGAATGTGTGATTGCTATGGTCCATGTTATACTCATATATGAACACTTCAACTGCTGTATAAGGGATACCTACCGACTCCCAAAACCACACAATTCCGACTCCCACAGTACTGGGCCCAGACTCCCATACCCCACATTACTGACAGCGACAGTAACTCGCGAGAGTAACACAAACATGGAACACACACATGCACATACAGACACACTGCTACCCACCACATCCAAACAAACCATCCTACACTATGTATGAGCAGGTGGGCAAGCCCCCCTACACCCCATGTGGGTGTCTGCACCCCCCACACCCCCCTACTTTAATATTCTACCTCCTAGATCGCACAAACAGATGCACAAAGCAAACCCACACCTACACATTTCAGTCCCCCAGGAACACACACCACACTCAGAACACACACTTACACACACTACAGCCCTCAGAAACACACACACACACACACACAGTAACCTACCTGAACCGCAACACCAGAAGCACTGACTAAACGTCCCTTAACATCGGGATTTTAAACCTCGCACTTCCGGTGTTTCGGTACTGTGGCATTTTGGACTTTAAGCCTCGTGATTACATCGTCGGTATGTCAAGCAGTCGATATGTGGTCGGTATCCCATTTTTATGTACCTCCATGGTTATGTAGATGTTGTTAACCTATCTATATATCTACATATATATGTATATCCCCATATATCAACATATCTCTCTCTCTCTCCCTCTCTCTCTATATATATATGTTGATTTATATATATATATATATATATATATATATATATATATATATATATATATATATATATAGCATACACCTTTCATTGGGTACATGCTGGTTTGTCCTATTTCCACACATTCCTACCTTTTGTGTTTTATCCTGTCAGTATCCACACCTTCCATTGGTACATCTCAGGTAGCTTAGTGGTAGGTTATTGTGAAGATTGTGTACATGGTTGCGTGTTCTAATCCTGGCAGTGGTAATTTTACCTCTCAGAGCAAGCACTGGTAGTGCAAGGGTGATTAACGCTCATTTCAGCAGTTATGTGTTCCAAATGTTTATTATTCTGTGTAATACTACCTATATGTGCAAGCTGTGGTTAAGGTATACTATGTAATATGTAAATCATCTAGAAGATTCCTGTCACAGATACTCCCCATTATTTGGAACTACATCCCTGATTACATTATACGAAACCCCTCACTAACACTCCAGGGAATCCTTACAGAGTGGGTGGGGAACAGTGGATACACCCCAGGAATCCCGAAATTGGCTCTGCTCCACAGAGGGAAAGTTAGATAATCAATGGGGTGGCGACAGCAGACACTTTTTGGCTATGCTTATGAGTGGCCTCGGGTAGTTAGGCATGTACCTACCTATGTATCTATGAACCTATACATTCAGTATAGACACATGCTGATAGCTTAATTTACTGTTCAAGTATTGACTTACCTTGTGCCAATGGCAGTTGTGTGTACAATAGTTGAGGGCTACCTATGTAGGATGCACACAGTAGACCACCTACACGATAATTTACAGGTGGTCGTGTGTGTGTGCCATCTATGTTTGCTGTGTATGCAGGTGGAGAAGGGTGTCAGTCCATAAGTGCCTACACTGTCAGTGTGTGTGGTATATGTTCCCTCTTTGCCAAGGCATGGGCATACTGGGCACACCTCCGTCTGCCTACTGGGGTTGGCACAGGGTGTTCATGGACTGAGTCCCTCTGTGCCTGTGGGGCCCTTGGCAATGATGGTGGGCTGTGAGGGTCTTCAGCATTCTGTCCCTGCTGAAGCTGTTTCCGCAGGATCATATTGTGTAGCATGGCACATACTATAAAGATGTGGGCACACATGCCTGCAGAGTACTGCAAGGCTCCACCAGATATTTCCAAGCAACGGAACCGTGATTTCAGCATCCCAAACATGCGCTCTGTGATGATTCTGGTTTCTGGGTGTGCCTCGTTATGGCGTTCTTATGTGGCTATGTGTGCATTTCTGATGGGAGTCATCATCCACGGTTCCAGTGCATAGCCAGCATCCCCCACCAGGTGGCCATATGGGATGTCACCCCTGGCAAATACCTGATACAGCTGTGAGGCATGCCAGATGTAGGAGTAGTGATAGCTTCCAGGGCTGCCAGCACACACATCCATGATAATGCCCTGGGTGTTGCACATGACCTGGCAGTTGATGGAGGGGTATCCCTTGCGGTTTATGTAGCGCCTACCCTGCTCACCGGGTGGTGTCTTGATGTGTATGTGCGTGCAGTCTATTGCACCCAGTACCTCCAGGTAGTCTGACATACGGTGGAAGAGACGCATATTGCTGGCCAACTCCTCCTGCGTTCGGAGGAAGTATATGTGCTCATTGGCATGTAGTAACATGGCATCCAAGAACTGACTGGTGGAGTACCCTGGATGCTGATGCATGTGAGATCCCCATGATATCCCCAGTTGGCCTTTGGAATGTACCTGTGGCTAGTATTCTCAAGCTTACACATACCTTTTTGTCCACTGGGATGGGCTCCCCTCTGTTACTTCTGGCTCTGAGGTGTGGCCGGCACAGCTCAACAAGTTGCTGTATGGTGTCCCTGTCCACCCTGTAATGCTCTACTATCTCCAGATCATGTAACCCCTGGCAGGTTACCCTGGGTCTGAACACACTTCTCTTCCTCTGGTGCCTGAGATGGTTGTCAGCATCATCCTCCACACCACCATCAGTCTCCAACACATGCTGGTGAATCAAAGCTATGGCAGCCCCTAACATGTACATATTAAAAGTTCCCCATCTGTATACACCAATGGTGCAGAGTGTCTGGGAATACACAAGTGTGTGTGTGGGACTTTCACACCTTATACTATTGTGCAATGGATGATGCTGGTGTAATTCGGTGTATATGTGCAATTCCAGCTGCAGGGTATCTTAATTATGGGTTTTACAGCAAGTACTGCTATTGTGGGGCCTTTGGGGTTGACTTACGCTTGGCTGCAGTGATTCATCTATTGCCCTTTACTTCACTTTTCAACCTGATTCCCCTTCCATTGTCAGGCATGCATCCAGCTGCCTGCTTTCTTGTTTTGCACTTTAACAACCCAGGATTGTGTTGCGAAATGTGTTATGTAGCTGATCTACTGCAAGTTTGCTTTGTTCTGCTGTGACAGTTCTCTTTTCTTTGCAGTACGGCACCTCCCCTTTCCTGTTCTGCAGGTAGCTGCTAGCAGCCTTGTTAGCTGTTGTTAATGGCCCACTGTGAGTTCCTAGGTGTTAATTACTCATTTGTACTCCAATTACCATGCTGCAGCATTTCCTTATTGTCTTCCCATATCCTTCCTGTTTCAGCTGTGGTGCGTGCCGCACACAGCCATTTACTGGGTTTCGAGCGCATTTTCATCCACGTTCACATGCACTTTTCGTTACCTTGTGTGCACTCAGCTAAGCAAAGCTATGGCTACTTCCACACCCCTATCCTGCGGCTTTGCTTAGCAACAGGCAACCCGGATTAGCAATGCTCCAATGTGCTTACAGCTACGGTGGTGCATCCCTCTCTTGATGTCATGTTTACCTCCAGGCCACACCTCGGTGTTGTACTGCTACACCATGTAGTAAATCCTTATGCCGGCGGGGAGTTTGCGATTTATTATTACTCGACTCATTTGCATGGCATTAACTACTAATTCCTAGTTACTGCACAGAATACTGTCACAGACCCTTAGCAACCCTTGCGCCATGGTTGTGGTGTAGCATGCATGCCATTGACTATTATGGGGAATTCATGAATTGTGTTACATTGCAGTTTTATGACATCTAAATATATTTTCATTGTGATCCCATTTGCGCACCGATGCACTGCAGTTTTACTTTGCGTTAGTATGGCCATGACATGAAATGTTATTTTTTATGTGTTGTGCATTTTTGTATGCCATTGGATATATATTTAGCCATTGGCATATATTAACATTATAATATGTAAGTTAGGTCCGCTTTCATTGCTCCAATTTTATGTTTGAAAAAATGTAAACCTTTTTTGGTTTACATTTCTTCATGCTTACACTACGCCTGCAACACTTCATGAATCACTATATACCTTCATTTGCATGCTACACTGCTGCACATGGGGTAATTAGCATACATGCACTGGGAGCTGCGCAGCTCTGGTGTACGCTGGTAGTGCATGTGGAAACAGCTCGTACCTGAATCACTCGGCAGACATATTTGGCGTTAGATCGCCAACGCTACTCCGGTGCCTGGCGCAAGCTTCATGAATCTTGGGGAGTGAGTCTGATCACAAGCAGGATGTTGCAATGGGTTGGGTCCTCTTTATGATTCCAGGTATGAACAGGTATATTTTTCAGTGCTATGAGGTTGGAGGCCACATCATTGCTGGGACTGGATGGGGGGGGGGGTTGTCTGCAATGTTTACTGCATGTGCCTGATGTGCATGTCAGGATATGATGGGAGCTTTGCATGCTACCAGGCTGCTGGAGAAGCATCGTTTTAAGACATTAAGTGGAAGGCTGACATATTGAGGTTTTTTTATATAAATAATTTGATCTTCTGCCATGATAGACATGAATTACACACCTCCATCTGCTGTGTATACATAACAATATCCTGCAGAATCTTTATATGGGGGTTGTTGCAAACCTATGCATAGGAGTGATATATGAGTTGCTTTCTCTATGATTTCTCATGATATCTTTTACAATGAATGCAGGATTGAGAAAGTGGCTTACATCAGGCATAAGGGAGACATGAGTGCAAATTTAATTTTACTGTTATCCAATTATTAGCAAAAGTCTAAACAAAGATGGAAAGAAAACAATATATGAATTGTCTGCAACAAGGCTTGCTATAATTGCAATTAAACTAAAATAATTTCTGTAAGATATATAAACATTATTTGCATTCCAGAAATTGAATATGTCTCTGTCTAGTATACAAGAACTTCCAGCAATCATATGTACAGTATATATGCAGGCAGGAATTCTTTGATATTTTTGAAAAAGGAATGAAGTATATTCCAGATAAATCTTTCGATTTGCCATACTATGGTGGAGATTAAGTTATTTCTTCGCAAAGTAAATTTCGGGGTATTTTTCCATGACAATCTGCATAAGCAGACAGTATCATCTTTAAAGAGAAAGGGCACTTTTACCCCACCTATGCACAAGGCAATATGTTCCTTTGAGAACGTGGTAAATTCTCAGTTATATGATTTATATAATACACGAAAATATAAAAAGAATTGTCATCATGGGTTGAATATTAAAAAGATCCACACAGTGATAGACTACCTTTGTGAACAGAAAGTAAGAATTATGGTAGCTGATAAGGGGGGTGGTATAGTTCTCTATGACCAAGAAAAATATATCGGAAGAATTTTCGATATATTGAATAATTCTTCCTTTTATGAAGTTTCTTCTTTGAATCAGGTGAATATCGCTCATAGTAGGATTGATTCCTATCTCGAAGAAATTCTTTTAGATACTCGTATAGATGATGAACTATACCGATATCTCCGGGTAGAATATCCAATCTTGGCTACAATCAATGGTATTCCCAAGGTTCATAAAAACCCGGTTGATCCCCCCTTCAGACCGATAATTTCTGGAAGCCATAGCAAAGTGTTTCCTTTTGGAAAAGTTATTGACCATCATTTAAAGCATATTTATAGAGAAGTAGGACATATTATGAAAGACTCCTGGGAATTTCTAGGTATTTTCAAAATGGACCTGTGGAGTCCTAGTTTAATTTTCGTCACCATAGACATAAAAGATTTATTCTCTTGTATCCCGAAGGATGAAGGTGTTGAGAGATTCCTGAGTAGTTTGTATAAGCATAGTGGTTTGGATCAGGATACCATTGTTTTGATGAGGGAATTTTTGGAAATAGTGTTAGATAACAACTTCATCTACTATGAAGGGGAGTATTACAGACAGACTTCTGGCGTAGCGATGGGGGCAGCTTGTGCCCCCATGTATGCCAATTTAGTTCTTCTTGATTGGGAAGAAGAATTTGTCTTGAAGTCCCCTTGGATGAATTATATCAGGTGTTTTGTCCGATACCTGGACGACATCTTCATGCTGTGGGAAGGTGACGAAGCTACACTAAAAAGTTTTATTGATTATTTGAACCAGACCACAAGCTTTTTACAGTTTACATATCAGTGTTGCAAGGAGGGTATTAATTATCTAGATGTTGATGTTTATTCCGATGGCCATTCCTTTCAGTCTAAAGTATATAGAAAGGAGACTTTTAGCAACGCTTATTTGCACTTTGGGAGTGCACATACGTATTCATCGAAACGCAGCATTGTCAAGGGACAGTGCATTAGAGCGGCACGTATGTCGTCCAATGTGGACAATATGTTAAGTGAATTGCAATTTATAGGTAACCTATTTAGGAACAAGGGGTACCCTAATAGTATGATTGAGGACATTATACACTATGTGTCCAGTGAATGGGGAAATAAATATCCCTCATTATTAGGTACTGGGCTGGTCGCCAAGTCTGCCAGTCAAAACAATATCATAAATGAAAATGCCATACAGGGTGAAAAACCTTATACCAGGGCTTGCATTTTAAAACAAGGGGATTATACGAAGGATGTTAAGGACATAATTTTAAACAACTGGAATATATTGAGAAGTGACGAGGGGATAAAGGATAAAATTTCTAACTGTCCCTACTTTGTTTCTAAGACAGGCATGAATTTGAAAAAGATCATTGAGGTCAAAACACAAAATTATAAGAGTAGGGTATATAATAGGAAAGGTACTAGAAAGTGTGGTCATTGCAATTACTGTGGGTATATAATGGAGGAAACAACAATACTTTTGAGCAACAGTATTCATAGTAAAATTATTTTCAGCTATGGTAATTGCCAGTCTCAACATCTGGTATATCTGGCAAAGTGTCGCTCATGTAGTAGTTTTTACGTCGGGAAGACGGACCGACGATTAAGGGACAGAATCTATGACCACACTTATTGTATTAGAAAAAGGGACACTAATAATGCTCTCTCTCGTCATCTTGTTAGCAGTCCTGGATGTCAGGGGTTTAAATTTGCAATTTTAGAGGTTGTATCTCCTAACCCTAGGGGTGGTAACATAAAAGCAGTTGTAGGAGAAAAGGAGATAAAATGGCAGATAAGGCTGAATGCAGCCTCACCTCCAGGACTCAATGAGGTTATACCTACTAAACCTTTGGTCAAAACGTAATATAAAAATTTTTCATGATTACAACAATGACTTGTTTTTTTATACAAGGGCATTATATATTGTATTTTATAGTGTTTTAATAGATATACATTTTTAGCTTACATCATATAGGAATGTGTTATATTTATTTAATGCAGTGTTCATAGTGTTATGTACATATTGTATTCATTACTGTCTGGAATTTGTATGGTACTAGATTGATTCAGTCATAAGTATGTTTTTATACAGGGATGGATTAACATTCACCTTTTAGTTTTTAGAATTCAGTTGTATTTCTTTAACAATTGCATTTTTAATTAGTTAATTAATCAATTAGGGCGGGTAGAAAGGTATATAAGGCAGCTTCAGTTAATCAACATTGTTCTGATGAAATCTCTGTAGTCAGATGAAAGCGCTCAATGAACTGTTTGTTACATTGTTCAAATAAAGAGAACTATATACGCAAGGCTCCTGGCAATTCCTTGGACTTGATTGTTCGGTTTTTCTGTTACTTGTGGTTGAGGTCCGAGGTTTACTTTCGTAATATATGCAGGCATGTTTACCTGCACCAACTGATCTGTCTGTGTATGCAAAACAATAATTCAAGGTTTATGTGTAATGGGCTTAGCATGTTGATGTTACACACACACACACACAAACACACACACACATACACACACACACACACACACACACACACACACACACACACACACACACACACACACACACACACACACACACACAAACACTCCCATAGAAGCCTTGAAGTGTTTCTTGTTTTGGATAGCCTTGTGACCCCCAAATTTTTAGTCCAGCCTGAGTTGCTGGCAATACAAGCAAGACTTAGCTCTACATCCATTGTCAACCATTCCAGACAACATGTAGAAATACAGTTTCATAGGATGTTGTTCAGTATATTCAAAGAAATATTATTGACTAAAAATGCTTCATTCCTTAGACCTTTAAGTCAGAGACCACAGAAAAAGGAAACACTTTGTTTTCCCTTAGCAATCTAAGAGTAGGGTGGTGGAGGCCGTTATCCCCATGGAAACAATTACGTGCAGTAAAACTTTTCCTGACTGTTTCCTTTGAGAAAAAAATAAGCTTTTAATAAGCCACTTCCATCAAGTTTAGAGTTGAAAGGGATTATTTAGGTAAATTGCCCTGGATACGGTTTTCTATATGTTCACCAAGAATTGTATTAATGAAAGTCTGATGGCTAGTTAAAGGAGTTATTCAAGGCTTAACACATAAATGCTATAGTTCCATTTATACAGACTTGTTGAATATTTCTGCTGAACTTGCAAAATCAGAGGTTCAGTGTTTTAATGTGTATTATTGCAACAATATATGATTATGACTGACATAACACAAAAGTCATAAATGTGAAGAAAATCTGTATTATTGAAAGGCTCTGCATCTTTTCATTCTTTGTTTTCCGTCCGTTTTTAATTTCTATTGCTACTGTAGGTAATTAAAAAAATATATAGGAGCCCACTTGTGAAAATTTAGGCTGCTTACCCTTACAATATTCCTTTCAGAAAGATTAAATTAACGATAATATTATTCATAAGCACAAATTCTGTCATGACTTAGTAAAACACAGAAGAAAAACAACTGCTGATGTGAATAATCGTTCTAGCAACTTTTACTAATATATGTAGGTAAAACGTTGGGGGAGATGCAAGGTAAGTAACTAAATATTTTAAATTCAAAATGTCTGAGCCTACTTTAAATTAAAGATCAATAATTCAAATGCCGTTTTCATGTTCTTTCAGAGGCAGGAAAGAAAATGAATACAAGTTGTAACCACATTAATAGAAATGGATTAAAAGAGCCTGGCTGAGAATAATAATGAATCAAAACGCCAATAGGTAATGTAGCTAAAGCATTAATTATTAACCTCAAGCAACAACTCTGCTGCCAAATGAATAAAAAGTCACGCTGCTGCTGCTGTGAATTGCATTCCATTTTTGTTCTGTTTAGTCTCATGTTTTACTTTCCAAAAATGTTGTATGGTGATCACTTAAAGGGCATCTACACTTTAATATTTATTCAGTGTTCCCTTACCAATTGAAGATTATTTTAGATACTTTTTACAGAGGTATTGTTTTATGTTCATTCCATCTTGATATCAGTCCAAGTATTCATTCATGGAAGGCAAATTCTATTGTCTGGTTTGAAGTCACATTAATTATGTTCATCAACCACAGACTCATAACTGCATCATCTGCTGACACTATTTATACACTCAGAATTGCTGTGAAATTACTCACAAATCAATAAAGTACACACCAGTAATATATAATAAATAAAAAAGGTTCATTTAGCTTTATGAACTGTCTTATGTGAAATAAAGATTTTACTACTTTCAGTTAAAATTCAACATGTGTGTTCCCATTTTTCAAATAATTGTTCTTCCTTCTAAATCTATTAACTTGGTGTCAATGAGAGAAGGCCCTGACAAAGGGTAATAGTTACTCTGTCATCAAGAAAAAATAAACTTCTTGCAAGGCAAATAAGCTGAATAAGCAAGGTACATAACTGAAGAACACATTTATCTTATTTTAGGACTTCTTTGCAATGAAGGAAATTGACATTTATATATTACAAAGATGAAACATTTTTATAATTCTTTACATTACATAAGCTAGGCAGCTGAAGTAGGCTGCAGTCTGTCTGGCCTATGTACATGATTAAGCTTATCCCAGGCAGCTGCTTCTGTGTCCTCAGTCCCATCGATCCAGGAATCCCTCATTGTTTTAATGTTTCCACCCATCTTAGCTTTTACCACATATTCCAATAATGGATTTCAGCTATCAGAAACACTCTGTGTAATAGAAATGGATATTTAAGGAAGTAAGTACTTGCACATACTGAAATGAGACTGTATTCCCTTGATGTGCTAGTTATACTGCATCCTTCTTGTCTAATCTTCGTGTCAAGTGTATTCTCATCACATTAAGCCCGTGGTCATGTATAATCTGCTGTTTTATCAAACATCTCTCCCTTTTCCTCAGTGAGAACAGCTGCATTAGCTTTTCCTTCTGTGCCATACTGTACATTCACTTCACTATCCTAATCATTTTACTCTGCATTCTTTCCAGTTCCTTGACCTCCAACTCTTTCTAAGGCCTCTAGGACTGTACACATTGCAACAGCTATAGCCTTATCACTACCAGATAAATGAATGTCAACTTTATGTTTATGAATTCTGTCTGTAGATACATGCCTCAGCAGTTGGTTTACTTTCGGTACCACACCTTCAAATTTAAATAAATGACGTCTTAGGTCATTTTTTTTTCAGGCTTGCCCATCCTGCTCTTAGTATCTGGATCTTGTTCTCCAAAAAGAGACTGGTCCAGTTTCCTCACCCCTATGTGAGATCATACTAAACCCCAAGACACACTACTTGTCACCATCTAATCATATAACAGCTTCCTACAACTATCATAAGTTCATAGGTTCATAGGTGTGCACTAGGCTAATGGCCCTGGATCATCACCCATTACTTGTTATCTAAGTACTTCTGTACACATACACAAAGTTTATTATTCACCTTTTCCTCTCTAGTCTTTGAAAGTCATCTTTGCTGCAGAGCCAAAACAAAGACTCAGGATTTGCAGCAATCCAGATACATCACATCCATAAGATTACCTCAGCTTAGGTCCCTGGTGGCCTAGTTGTAAACCTACCTCAAATTAGTTAGAGGATTTACCTGCTGTGCACACATACTGAAACTTGATGAGCAGTTCATTCATCCCCAGGAATCTTCAGGACTCCATCCATGTTTGTGTCTGAGTGAAGTCAAGTATGATGGCCTTTCGTTTCTTGGGCTGGTCTCTGAGCAGCCTTTGTAATGGGCATCACAGCTGTTTCCTACCAGTCTCAAAGAATCATGGCATCCCTAAGGGGTGATTGGAAACATTCTACCAAATTCAGGAAGTTCTTTTTGGGGATCTTCATTGGCATCCCATCTGGTCCCTACATCTTAGCCTATACAGAACCCGCACCAGTGTCCTTTCTACCACCTCTGTTGCTACCTCCTCATCTGTTCAGTTGGTCTTTTCCCCTGTACAGACTGGTCATCACTTATTTGCTTCTCTAGTGAGCACTGAGGCAAGATACTTGTTTAGAATTTTACCCGATCTTTGGACTTCTTATGCACTTGTTCTTCCTACATCAAGTCATAGTTTCTCTTAATCACATTCTTCCTTTCTCCTACAGACCCAAAATAGGCATTCTACCTATTCTTAATATGTCACTAATGTCTGGCACTAACCTTTTCTCCACCCTTCCTCTACCTTGTTGACGACTCTCCTTTCTATGTTTCTAATTTCCGCACAACTCTCTCTGTGATCCTCTTATTAGCTCTCAAATATCTGAGTTCTTTTCATTTTCATGTATGGTTGTCTCACCTTCACAGTAAAGCAGACTGGCATTTTATATTTATTTCTTTTTGCTTTGATAACCCTTTTAACTTTTGTCCATAGCAAACGAGGGGGTCCCTTGAATAATTTTCTTTAATTCCTTCTCTTTTTTGCTCACCTACAATTTATCTATTTGTTTGTTTAGTAAACCCCTGTTCCCTCACAGAAATTATGCCATTGTAGTCTACTCCCCTATAATTTTGCATATTTTCTTTATGGCCTTTCCAAGTGCCTCCCCTTTACCACTATGAACCATATTATGTGCTTAGTTTTAGCTCAAGAACTCTAAAGATCCCTCAGTTTGCCCTTTTACACTT
The DNA here is from genome assembly GCF_019279795.1 of Protopterus annectens. Lineage (NCBI taxonomy): Eukaryota > Metazoa > Chordata > Ceratodontiformes > Protopteridae > Protopterus > Protopterus annectens. The sequence continues at coordinate 673,675,619 of NC_056734.1, read as the reverse complement.
CACTGGTTTCACCTGACACCATTTGCGCAATAACTTCCAGACTAACTAAATCAATAAGTATGCTTTCTTTGCCCATATTAGATGTTGGGTTCTTCAGTCTGCCTCTGGCATATTGAGCTCACCTATCATAACCGACATCATCCTCCCTGTATGACTTTTGATTTTGTCCCCTACTAACTTATTATCTAACACTTTTGCATTAGGGGGCCTAATGATTATCTAACTCCTGTCTTCTGTTCCAAATATTTTCTATTACCAGGGATCTTACCCTGGGCTCTGTGCCCTGCCTTCACTCTTTATACCACCCAGTCTGATCCTATTTGCTCTCTCTCTCGTCATATCTTCATCCCCTACAAGTATCCCTCCCATTCATCCTTTAGGTATACTGACATAATTTCTTCCATACTGTCATACCATGTATTTCATATAAACTCTATACTATGGGGCCCATTGTGTGTCATTGTGTCCTGTCATTGGCAGTAACTCTGTTATTTCAAATACCTCAGGCTTATTATATACTGTTAGAGAAGGTCAGCCATCATAGTGCATATGAAACTGTAATTACATAGCACCATGTTGACTCAGTTTCCTCCACACACCTTTGTCACTGTCCCATTCCTTTGTCCCTTCCTTCCCTTTGCCTCCTTCTACTCCTAATCTCTCTGATATTCCTATGTTCTTGCTATCCATGGACCTTTTGTTTCCTAGTGCCCTTCTCTTCATCACTCTTGACATTTCTATGGTGCCTTCCTCAATCTTTCTCTTGTTGTCTAATTCTCCGCTGAAACTTTTTCTTCTGCATCCTTGCCATCACCTCTTTCCTAACCGTTACTAATTCCAAACCATTCCGTACTACTAATTCCTCTACTTGTATAGCTGATAGTACAACCTTTCTTATCATTTTCCTTCATTTTCCTTACCTGGAACACATTTTATTCTCCTTCTATTTTGTCTCACTCCTTCATAATTTTCTCCTAGCAAACAGACATCATTTTTATTACTACTTTTGCTACCTTCTTCTCTTTCTTTCAATGGAGTTTCCATTTTCTAACTTTTACTTCTGCCTGAACAGCCTTTACCCTCCTATTTCATTCTCATTTTAAAGGTACAGTGATCATAATGGGCATTTTTATCCTATTTCAGCAAAGTAGCATTGTGGATACTGATATAAAGTCTGTCCTTGCTGAACAGTTTATCTTCCCAAACTCTAACAATTTTGTTATCAACTTCTCTGCACTTCACTCCTTGACAGCCATCAGAGGAACTGTCTAGTAGCTAACTTCTTCATAGTCATGGCATTTTGTTATGGATAAAGCATCTTACAATTCTGCAATTATCCTACCCCAAAGTCTTGTATGGTGTTGCTAGGCCCTTGATCTTTTTCTTGTTTATTCTATAGTCTTGTGTACCAATGAATAACTTCTCATATGAACCACAGAAAGTGTGTACTTTCCTTTTTCTGACTACTGCTAGGCCTTCTACAGTCTCTTACCATCGTGGACCCTCTGCTCCATCTAGGCTATTTCTTGTTTCTCTGTCTATCAACCCTTTGATTTCCTATATGATCTTACCTCTTCTAACTTTCCATCCATCATTCCCTTTGACTGAGTGCATACTTTACGTCCTTTATTCTGGCTTTTTTACTTGTGCCAACTCTTCAGTGCATTACAACCCACCACTGTGTCTCTACATTGCTTAATTTGTCCTTGTTTTCTCTTTCTTTGCCCCTCTCCTGTTATGTTTTCTTACTTACCATAATTTCGTGTTCTGCATATCCTGTCCCCCTTCTACTTCTCTTTTGTCTTTTTGTCTACTGTTCCACTTGTTAGTACTCCCCTGACAACATTTTGCCCACAACGTTTGATTCCTTGTTTGTCCCAAACTACCTATTCACATCCTATTGTATACCCTGTTCTCCTTTTGCTCTTTATTTCAGATTGTTTCTGCCTCTCCTTGTCTCCCTAGTCAACCCACTGCTATTCTAGGTCCCATATGTTCCCTCGACTGTCCTACAGAGTCTACATCCTTTGTATATCAAGGATCCCGTGCCCAATTCATTGAGCAGTGCACCCCACCATTCTCTGCCTCTTTTCTGACTTACTCTAGTCCCTTCCATCAGCAAGATTCTGTTTCTGTTCTTTAGTTTACTTTTTCATTTTTTTACCTTACTAGTGCCTGTCTATGTCTTTGTACCACAAACTATTCCAGTAACCTAATTTAAACATTAACAGACATCTAAGTATACATCTAAGTAGAGGACAAATGCCTACTTAATAACCAACTTCTCTCTCCTACCCAGCATGGATTTCACCTTTACCACAGTACAGCCACAGCTATTCTTTCCTTTACAAACCACATCAATCAAAACAGGCACCTAGGTAAACTAACATCTGCCATATTCTTGGACCTGTCAAAAGCCTTTGATATGGTCAACCATCCTAAACTTCTCCACTTTCTTACTAATCTTGGCCTTAGTGATCGCGCACTAGCTTGGTTCCAAAACTATCTACATGGTAGACAACAAGCAGTTCATTGGGACAATAACCTATCCTCACTGCTGCCTATTACCACAAGAGTACCACAAGGGTCCATGCTGGGACCCCTTCTATTCTCCATCTTTATTAATGATCTCCACAAAATCTGCCAAGATGCAACTTTTATACAATATGCTGATGACTCAACATTAGTCTACTCAGCCAACAACCCACACAAACTCCTGTCCATTACACAAAAAGCCTTCCAAATTACAGAAACCTAGTTTCTTAACAAAAACCTATTACTTAATCCCAAAAAGACCAAACTGTTGCTATTTAAACCAAACAAATCTACCTCAATGCCCAACAAGTTCAATATTGTGTCCAGAGATGGGACTATCATCTCTCCAGACACTCATGCTAAACTGCTAGGAGTGACCATTGACAACAACCTCAAGTTTGATCTACATATAAATCAAACTATTAAAAACATTCACAAAAAACTGGGCAGTATTTATAAAGATTCATAGATTAGATTAAGTACTATGCTAACTGCCCTTGTGGGCCCATTTAGCAGCCACCACCTGGTAAACACCTTAACCATTCTGCCATTTCTAACCCAACCTGTTAGAATAACCATAGATCAAACCCACCTCCTATCCACACTATTCTACGCCACTCCCATCTTCACCAACCTACTCAAAACTGAAATGGTCAAGCTTAACATCTGCTACAATCAAATTTCCAAATTTGCTACTGGTGTCCCCTACTGTGTCCACTACTATTACTCACTAAATCAACGTAATTGGCTTGAATTCCCAAATCTCTTCTCAATCCATCAGCTTTCTTTTGTCCATAAACTCCTGCTACTTCCTGAAAAAAAGCTAGCACTATCTAATCTACTTAAACTACAAACTAATACCAGACAACTTTGCCCTAGTGATAAAAGACTAATCAAGGTGACCAAAAGCAATAACATAGCAGGTGACTCCCTCTTCCCTAACTACATAGGTAACATTTGGAACTCATTACCTTCTGCTATTACCTCAGCCAACTCAATGGTTCCATTCAAAAAACTACTAAAAGAACACTTAAAACTCACATGGCTATGCCCTTGCTACCCACCAGGTTGACCCATATCACACACACACACACACACACACACACACACACACACACACACACACACACACACACACACACACACACACACACACACATACACACACTCTGACCCACACTCGTGCTCCCTTTCACTTCTATCCTTTGAAAAAGAATCACAACTCCTCCATATAGTGCCTCACCTATGAACACCCACACCAACAGTCCACAATTATACACATTCCAACTTCAAACCCAACCACTTCTCACAAAATTAACTCTAACATCCTCTCCCAACCCCCTTCTTACTTACATTTCTCTCAATCAGTATTATTACTGGAAACCAGTACATTCTAAGTACTACTTTACTCTAACTTATAAACTATGGAATTTTGTTAAAACTTGCGACTACCAATGAATATTGTATTCTGTAACTTTAAAACTATGGCATCTTGTTAAATCATGTGTTTTCCCATGAATACTTGGTTGCCATGTAGAAATCTCATACTTGTTTGTTCTTAGTCGATGGAGCTTTTCTCCTCGGGCCTCCTCTGAAAATGGACATGTATACAGTTGGATTCTCCCAGTCAACAAATGTAAAATAAAAATAAATTAAATAAATGTAACTCCTAATTTAAATACTTCACCCAAAAATACTAAAAATACAAAAACAAGGAACAACCCGACCACCATGGATGATATCATACACTTTAATGAGACATACACAAAAACAAAAAACAGATTCTTCAGATCTGAAGAAGCATGTATGTGTGAAAGCACTAATCAGGTTTGGGCAGTCTTTATTCCATTCATATATTGTTTTTTATTTTACTAAAGTGTATGTCTAATAAAGTGTATGAAGTCAGCCGTGGTGGTCGGAGTTTACCTTATTTTTGTACTTATCGACTGTGGATTTATACTAACCTCTGGCTGCCTGCATTTCTTGTACATTTACAAAAACTCTAAAAATGGTACTTTTCAATTGTCTATTGTCTGTTGGGTCCAAGAAAAAATGGTCGTATCAGCGTACAAGGTGAATGTCCAAAAAGTGCTTACTCAATAAACACTTTTTGGACATTCACCTTGTACGCTGATACGACTGTTTTTTTTTTTTTTTTTTTTGGTTTTACGGTTTGTTTCCACTTATTTTATTGTCTGTTGGGTGCCATTTGCACATTCCTCTACAAATGTACAAGTATTTAAGTAGCAGGCAAGCAAATAACACCCTAACTTTGGCAATCAAAAAGCAGAAAAAATGTTTCCTTTTCCCTAGGACTACTCGAGAAATATGAAACAAGTAAGTATGGAACATATATACTTCCCTAGAAATAAAAAGTGAGATTGCTTCTGATTTTTCATGGTCACTTAAACTCTTAATTAAGTAAAAAGAAAATAAGATTGAAATAAACAAATATAAATCATCTCTAGAGTGCTTACAAATATGTAACAAAATCAAATATATATATAAACCTTACAAGATATCATCTGCAAAATGAATCTAATCAGATAGAACATCCGATTTTTACCATTATTGTAAAAAGAACCAGGCTCAGAAATCTGAAATCACGAGTCAAGTAAGGTTGTTTCTGCCTTACTCTCCTTTTTCATAAGCTGTACATTAACTATAAATCAGAAGTTAAATCTGCAAGTCTACGAATCAGAATCACTCTATAAATTCATTTCTGAGACACTAGAAACCTGAATTACAAGCCAGCAGTTGTAAACAGCTATAAACTAAGAAATCTAAATGATAAAACATCAAGTCATTAACAAGGACTTAATTTCTGACTTAATAAACAAGCCTTATTATAAAGAATTCATTATCTGTTCTAAAACTGTGTCACAAGAACAAGACCAAAGCTCCCAGTCTATAGCTGCTTTTCTGTTTGGCGTTCTCTCTGGGCTTCTCTCTCAGTGGTCTACTGAAGATTAACAGTTTACATGATCCTTGATATTTAAATGTTTAATGCTTATAAAACCTATTTCTTTACATTGTCACTTCTGTGTTGCATAAGAAAATATTCTGGAAATATCCATACAATCTAATTCTAAGCAATAATTCGTAGTGTGGTTCAAAGATGAGTGAGAAGGGCTTCCATATCAAAAAAAAAAAAAAAGCAATACAAACTAGTAATAAGAGAACAGGCATATACTAATCTTGCCCAGTAGTGGTATTTTGATGAACACCTTGACAAGCCACTCAAAGATTCAAAAAAGTATGTACAGCAAAGATCTAATGTTTGATGAAAAAACAAAGAAACAAAGTACCCAATACTCTTGTAATAATGATGAATACATACTTTCCTTAATAAAATATAATTAAATATAACATATTTTTTGTTAACCTGTCACATCTATTCCTTTTTGGTCCCTTTTGGAGCTTTTTAGCCATAACACAAGGGAAAGGTATTATAAATGGACAGTTTAGAGTAATCATTCGACCAACATGGTTTGGTTGGAAACCAGATTTTGTAGAGAAAACCAGTGTAGACATAGAGAAAAAAATGTCACTTCCCCAATGACAGGGGACAGAAGAAGATTGAACCCAAGACCCTGGTACAGAGAGACAGATATCTTAATCTCTGAGTCATTGTGTTGTACAAAGAGAGCCAGAATGACGTGTTTATTGCACCAGTCATTCCCACAGCACAGTAAAAGATGTCCTGCTGCAAAGGACTGGAGTGCACTGCACTAGGGGTGTTGATCAAAGTGCTCTACAATAAGCTGATGGACCAGTGAAACACTGCAATAGTACAGTTCCCATAAAGTATTTTAAAGTAGTTGCCAGTCACACATCACTTTACAAAGGTAAAACAGTTAGCTAATACCATTTTAGAAAACATATCCATAGCAATGTATGCACCTCACAGTAAGAGGTTCTCCGGTTCGATCCTCGGTTGGGGTGCCTTCTGTGCAGAGTCTGCATGTCCTCCCTGTGGTCGCGTGGGTTTCCTCCGGGTGCTCCGGTTTCCTCCTACATCCCAAAGACATGCAGTAGGTGGATTAGACACTCTAAATTGGCCCTAGGTGTGAGTGTATGCCTTCTGTGGAAGGTTGGGTGCCGGGCTGGCAACTCGACACTGTAAAACTCCACTGCCAATCATGAGCAGACAGATGATCCACTGTGGTGATCCCTAACCAGGAAAAGCCGAAAGAAGAAGAAGATCCATAGTAATGTATGCACGTACCAGAGGACTATAGGAGGCAAATGGTTGTGTCATAGGCAATGACATCCATAATAATTAATCATACCCAAACTAGAGGAGGCAAATGTGCTGTATCATAGCCCTGAGATCCATGATAATAAGTCATACAGAGGACTTCTGGAGGTAAACTTGTTATGTCATATGCACTGAAATACATGCTAATTGGTATTTTTCTGGTCTCCATTCAAGGGCACATAAACAAACATAACTGCCAAAACAGCTGTAAAATGTCAGAAAATAATGTTAAGTATTCCATGTTACGTCAGGTCTGTCATCGGTACAGTGTGCTATATTCAGCAATGAATGACAAAAATATAAAAGTTATTGAAGGACTGGATAGTGGAATGTGCACGTCATCGGAAGAAACACCTTCTTTGCCACAAAGTTATCTGAAATGCATATTGCTTCTTCATCAGTGTGCAAGTGTCTAAGTTAACACCTAGTAAAACACAGATTGCTCATTTATAGCACATTATTAAATTATTCATAACATTTATATGGGCAAGATAATACAAGAACACATCACAAAAGTGTATAGTTTGTTGCACATCTACAGAAGTGCAAAGTAGGGCATGGTTATCAGATAGTGAAGTATGTGATAGGTGGAAATACAGAAGTGTTAGGTTTCTGTCCTGAATTCTACTTTATATTATGGAAGTATAGAAGCACAGAATGTGAGCCCTTTAGAACTACAATGCACTAAAAATCACAGTGAGCTACAGGGTGGGAGTTACTTTCTTAATGATGTGCTACCTAAGGGACTGTAAAAGCATTAAAGCACACAGAAGCTTGAAAATCTGGCTGATCTCTGATAAGGCAGCCACCTGTAAGGAGAGATAAACATCACCAGGGTCTACTAGCATTTCATACAAAAGCAATCACAGCACATATAAAGCTAAACAACAGACTCAAGTAAGTATACAAGACATGCATTCTGCAGTACACTGTGCAAATCGTCTTCTTCTGCATTGTTGTCCTACTGAGAGCTACTGCATCGCATGTATAGGATTGACTTAAGGGTAGTCAGTCAGCTGTTCATGGCACATTGTCGAACCTGCAGTTCCTATAATGGTCTATGGAACCTGACTTTTATAATGAATCAAAGATGACTTCTGCAGTTCTCAAATGCAAAAAATAAATAAAAAATTGGAAAATGTTATAGCTGGGCTTGCTAATCTCTAGGAAACTGCAGTCTGTGTACAACAGTATTATCTAGTGATTGTGCTAGATACTTAGAACTCTAGATACATGCAGAACATACTGACCTGTGTGTATGTGTGTGTGTGTGTGTGTGTGTGTGTGTGTGTGTGTGTGTGTGTGTGTGTGTGTATTATTGCATATATGAAGTAATTTTTTTAATACTTCAATATTTAATGAATTACTTATGAACCCACAGGAGAAGGGGTCTATAAAGCATGTTCCCAACAAAGTAAGTGACCCCCCACTAGCTGTAAATTCTATGCAAGCTGTCAATGTTCAGTAAAGTTCATAACTATTTAGTCATTTAGGACTAGCATAAACAGACCAGTGTATACTAACCAACCTAGCCAGTTGTACAGTTTAGTCTCTTTGCTGATTTCTCAAAAAGTAGATAGTGTGCTTCTTCCCCCTTTTTTTCTTTCTCTGTTAATGCTTGTCTAAATACATTTTACAAATAAAACAATGTACAGATGCAAGGGACTGATGCTGATCCATTGAGTGAATAGGAAGTGTCTGTTGTCCCGGTCCCCTTCAATAAACACATCACACCAAATGACATTTGATGACCTTTATTAAATTTCCATAACATAGCTTTGTTCACCAGTTCATTAATTACAACTCTTTATAATATAATTGATTCTAAACACAGTATAACATCCTTGTAATGTTAATCAGGGCAGCGTACCTACTTACCCTACGCCAGTAAGCAGCATCTATACCTCTGCTCACTTTCTTTACTTATGAAGTGCCATCCTTGTAATGCTAATCAGGGCAGCATACTTACTCACCCTGCCCAACAAGCAGGGTCCATACTGCTGCTCACTTACTTTACTCATGAAGCAGCATCCCAACTCACTTCATACACCATCCATTGAATTACATTCCACCAAATAAGCAGAATCCTTACCTCCGTTTACTTATCTATTCAGCAAGCTTCCTCCAGCTGCTCATTTTCTTTTCCACAGTTCCTTGAAATGAACATCCATACACCAGAGGGGGAACAGAAGAGGGAAAGCCTGTCCCTCTTCTCTGCCAACCAGCCTGACCAGGCTGTTCCCCCTCCCTTCTACTCAAATTGTTCATCCCACTACTTCCCATAAAGTGAAGGGTCAAGCCAAACATCATTCGGTGTACCCATCATCTGTAAAGCACCTTAGAATCCCATCACAAACCCACCGTGTCATACCAACACTGAAACATAATGAAACTAAATAAAGTAGGATTACCATGACCCCACTGTACCACCAGAACATCCACACCAAGAGAGAATACATACCCTTTTAGCCCGCTTCCTTCAAAGCTGAAATCATGGCTCAACCTGAATGGACTGACAACCTATAACCACAACAAAAAAACACAAACTATAACCCCTTGAACTCAAATCGACACCCAGTCAAAACAACTAGTATCAAGTCTCACACCCAGGACCCTGTCAACTGTAGCATATCACCTTAGCCAACTAACTGCCCAGTTCTGGCTGTGCAACAACTCAAATACCGTAGGTAAAGTCTACCTCCAAAATTTTAATGTATTAACCTTAGATGGCAGAAAACCAGCACCCCTTGACCCATTTCCTGAAAACTCACCTATGCTCAGCAATAAAGTACTCTACATGCCCAACCATAAACACCCTCATTAACTCATTATCAAACCATGCTTAACCCCTGTTTGTCCCTGGCCTTTCTCCTTGAAAGCTCACTTTCCTTATGTTACCTATACTAGTAGTAGGTAATTAAGATCTGTCCTACCACTGTCTTATCCTGCAACCAAACTTCCTTTAAACCTTCTAACTCCCCTGTAACAATGCACCCAGTTTCTAAAACTACCCCACTGCAACCACCTACCTACCATGCTTCCTGGACCCTATCTACAAAATTCACCCAAACCTCAAGTGAAATGATCCTTGTGCTATTCTGTAAAAACCTTAACCTGGTATGTAACATTCACACTACCTATTCAAGGGACCAATTTGTCACCCCAAAGATACCACATATTAGGAACAAACTCCAGCATCCTGTCACACACCTCATTGACCCTTCCACCACATATGGTTCAAACAACTGGATGAGTGACCACAACCACCGAAGGTTTCCAAGAAAACAAGGATTGAACTTCACTGGCTTGCAAGAGCCATAAGGCTGTAGCCTAATAAGTTCCTGTGCTCCTATGAATGTTGTGACTACTCATCCCATGGGATCCCCACACTCCTCATAAACCGTCCCCAACAGTTTTTCTCCCTTTACCCCTCTACCTACCTCTACCTTACTTGCCCCCATGCCAACGCAATAATCAGCTCCCACTAATTAAACACAGAGCTCTAACATGACTTATCGAGGTGATTACTCAGACCCTCCTTGTGCCCCATTCATTGGCAAGAACATCCATCCTATCAAAACATCACCTTTCAAATCCCCTTTGCAAGCCACCGCATGATGCCTCCTGCACTTCAGCAAATTCTGTCATTAACTGCTGTCCACTTGCATTCCCTCATGTGTAGCCTCCTTGCTTGCCACTGCTTCCATCATCTGAAAACTCACTGTGTATCACCACAACTGGTACTAGGCACACCTCCATCTACAAAGAAAAGGACAAAAGAAAACCCCTTAATATGTAATGAGAAGACTCCACCATATACCCACCTGTTTCAAATTACAGCCACAGCATTCCAAGACTCCATCTGTAAGAAAGAAAGGACATGTAAATAATCCCAAATACATAACACACATTTCAAGACATCTTCAGGGACAACCTACCTGCCCACCAAAAAGGAATGTACCATCACCACTCACATCTATGACAAAACAGCCATAACTGCAACTATGCTTCCAATGACCCTATCAAATACCCAAGATAAATTTAACTACCAGTCAAGTATGCTAAAACTAAACCCCTACACATGAAGAGACCTATCAGTATCCACAACCAGTGTAACCTTGCGATTCCAGACCATATCAATAAGTGCCCTGTATATGCCATACTAACTTATATTATAAAACCATCTGCCTAGCTCTTAACCTTCCATCTCCAAGTGAGGCACACTAACCAACCTAATATGAAACCAATGGACACCATGCAGCAAACCTAGTAGCTGACTAGCAGCTCACAAAAATACAATCAGGTATTATTTTAAATATCCCTCGTACAAACTTAAAAGGTTGATAGAATAGGTTGTGGTACCATGGATATTCCAAATGGTATGAAGTCCGCAACTGCCTGTCATTATTTCTGACTACAGTCTTAAGACTTTACTATAACTTCTGCTTGTTTTCTTATAGACTGTCCATATTGCTATGCCATATTCAGTGACGTCCTTTTTGTGATTTCCTAGACAAATCTTTATACAACCTATAGTGCTATAAATGTCACCTTGAAAATTGATAGCTTAACATATTTTGCATTATCATGCACTGTCTGAAATGTATAAATTCTGAAGCTCTAGAATCTATCAGTACTTTAAACTGCAGCCTGCACTGATTGACAGCAATTAGCCAGAAAGCCACAGATTTATAAAATGTCCAACATTTCTAGGCCTACTACAATTAAAAGGTATTTAGCGCAGCAGCAGCCCAAACCAATAACATCTGCCTACACTACTTCCTCACAAAATGCATGTTAACCATTTCAGGCACTATTTAGAAATAAGAAAAACAAAACCTACTTACCAACCCGGGCTGCTTCCTTAAATCCCCAGCATAAGGAAACCTCCACCTCATTCCACCCGTCAAAAGCCAGAAAGCCAAACCTGACATGTCGGACATTTTTATTTTAAAGGAATGGATCCCTGACCAAGTCAATATGCTTAAAGTTCATGAATTAATATTGTGCAATCTTCGATGTTTGCTCAGCACAACACCGCCCCATACTCTGTGATGACTCCTTATCCAAGTCATTTGAAGTTACATGCACCGATAGCATATCTAAATAAACCCATTCCTCCTACCATAACAGAACTGTCTTGATACCTGACTTCTATATTGCCCTCATTTATGCCTGCTCATACCCCAACATGAGCATTCCTGGCCAATCCGCAGCTGACACTGAATGGCTGTCAGTTATCAGCCTTGCCAACTCATTGTAAACCCATGAAACCATTCACAGCTCTGCTGAGCAGTTACTTCACCTACCTGACTAACAGGTCGAAAAGCATGGTGGCAGCCACACCAGCCGAAGTGGAGAAACACAACCTTTTTTTTTTTCCATCTAAATTGCTGCCAATGAGGAAGCAGCACATCATACTGCCCCCCAACTGTTGACCCTGTTATGTGCATGTATGGCCCCTGGCCGTTACTCCCTGCTTGTGGACCCACCCAGAGAAAGAATTTCAAATTTACAAAGTGGATTAAATAACAGGGTTTGCAATAATCTGAATTTAATTGACTCACCAACCGCTCGAGCCACAACCCCGCATGTGCAAGCAAGGGATCCCGGCGAGTGTATGCCTGCAAAATGGTTCTGCACCTTCCTACCACCATACCGGAGTGTAGAACAGTGACTAAGACTGAGGGAGAGGGATTTGTGCCATTACCAACTGCCACAACCACAGTGACAGGCTGTTCCTGCCTTAATATTCTCAGTTCCACCTCTGGAAAAGTGATCCCCTTTCAGCCACAAACCAAAAGAAACTTCCCGACGCAACAGAGATCCCCTTCAGCTGCCCACAAACAACCCTACACAGCCACCCATGACCCCAAACCAACCACATCCAAGCTATTACCCCCAACAAAGCCCTCACCTCAGAGACACAAGGCACACAAATGCCCTCTGCAAGAGTTCTCAAATGTCAATTTTCCATAAAGGGAAAAGAAATGATATGTGCAGGAGATGTCCGATCAACATTCCAACACTTTAATATTGTATCAAGATCAAGAAAGGTATAAATTATCATTAATTCTCATTCCCTACCATTTCTCTGATCTCTTTTGTTTTCTATTAGTTATTACACCTTATTGGAAACACTGCAATATTTGTTGACGTACATATCAAAAGCGTCACTTTAATACTTGTTTTCAACCTCTGCATTTCCCCCATTATTTTTTCTGTCTGTCAGTTTCTCTAATAAAAATCCTCATTAACTATGTGTCTACAAACAAGTTCTTTATAAAAATCAGTCTGTTACAACTCCATAGGAAAGTTTCCAGAATCTCAGGCCTCTAGGTAAATGTTCTATGTTAATGCGGTCTTTCAAAAACCTGTTGTCAAGTTGTAAACTTTTAAATTGCAGATGTTTCTTCTCTAAATGCTCAATTTGCATAACAAAATATGGTTTCAGATATAGTTCCAACAACTCTGGGGGGGGGGGGTAATTTTTTCACAACACTTTATAACAAACACAAGGTTCCTGTGTGTCAAGCCCGACTCCAAACCAAAAGTCTGCTACCTCCCAATACCCGCAACCAAACCATGCCGAAGAAACCACCACCAAACAAGTGCGCCAACTCTCCCAATCACACGTCACCACCAGAATTGTGGAGGAAACCATACACTGCACCAGACTGAGGTCCGTAACAAGCAGACTCCATTCGCATGAAACTCCGACTCCACAAACATCCGCTCACCAAGCTTCCGTACCACCATCAACAGCTCTTTACAACAAAATACCAATCCTTATTCACTACCCTGACCCTCAGCACTCTCAAATACAGTGGCCATCCAGGAATGCCACTGCAAGGTGAGTGGCAGCCCTTCAGAGGAGCGTAAATAAAATTGCACCTTCGGGCTAGAGATCTAATAACCAGTTTCCTCTCAAAAGGCAAGCCTGTCACATTACAGGACTGCATGGACTGCACAGAGGGAATAAAAAAAGGCACAAGAAAGACAAAAATGGGGGGGGCACAACTTTCTGTAGTTTCTACCGCTTCTCTTGCCATTGCAAGTGCACTATAAGTGCGGCCTTGTTCCTGTGCACCCATCAACCACCACTTGCACACAGTCTCAAGGGGGAACCACTGCAGTCACAAAGCACAGCAACTGACTGCTCCACCCCCACCATTGACCACAACTGCAATTAACCTGTAATCAATGAACTACTGAATTCTGGGCTGCCTCATAAAATCACAAGCTTACACTATTTGTAAAATTGTGAAGAACAACCATCAGATAGCGCCTCCAACCGGAAAACTCAAACCGACACAATAACACCTGCACATAACACTGAGCTGAATAGGCATTAGAGAAACTAACCGGGTCTATTTTAAAACCCCAAAAGGACTAAATAGTGAATGTATGTACATTGACACATAAAGTTCGATGTACATACAGAGCAAAACACCTAAAGGGCGAAAACCGGAATGACGAACATGTTTCATCATCAAAATGCGCCACACAGGTAGGTAAAATTTAAACTAAAATATTAAATTAATTAGCTTTTGCAGGAGGGCAAACCCCCCCACACCCCCCTACTTAAATATACCAACTCCAAGACCACACTACAGTGGGGAAAATGATATATTTCCTTATCCCCATCACTGTGCTGCTGGCTAAGAAACACATTTGGCGTTCCGTTTTTTGCCTTTTAGGTGTTTCTCTCTGTATGTACACCAACCGGCCATAAATAAGCTATACAACAGAAGGAGGAAGCTACTACATGACAGAGCAAAATCCCAAAAAGGGAAGGCATCTCTGATCAGTATTAGCAAGAAACTTCAATCCCTCATAAAATCATCAAAGGCCAGTTTCGAAAGAAAAATTGCCCTAGACACTAAAGATAATCACAAGGCCTTCTTTAGTTATGTCAGAAACATGGGCAGAAACTCCCAGATATGCTCTGAATTGTTGCATAATGGTACAAAATATACCAAACCTACAGACATAGCCAACATCCTGGCAGACAGATTCAGCGCAAACTTCTCCCCCCCCCAAAGGAGCAAATGTCTATCCCAACTGCATGTAACCTCCCTGACATCACAGATGCACAGGTGAAAGCTGCCCTCTCCAAAGCAAAAACACAGTATCTATAGGACTGGACGGTGTCCCAGGCTGTGTCTTACATGAGCTCCAAGAAGAACTGAACCCTCTCATTAAGTCACTGTTCAAACTTAGCCTTACTACAGGATATGCACCCAAAGAATGGTGTACAGCTACAGTGGTCCCACTCCACAAAGGTGGTGGCACAATGGACCACAGGAACTATCGCCCCATAAGCCTGACTAGTCTGGTCTGTAAAGCTATGGAGCGTATTATCATAGAACTCATAAACAAAGACATTGGGAGCCTCCAGACACTGGACCCTACCCAATTCGGCTTTGTTAAGGGCAGATCTTGCCTCTTAAACTAGTTGATTTCTTTGAAACAGTTACCAAAGCCATAGATGAGGGCAAGGTAGTCCACACAGCCTACCTGGACCTCACAAAAGCCTTCGACACAAGACCCCACTCGGGCATCATAAATAAGCTTACCAGCTTAAATATCAACCCCTATATCACAAGATGGTTGCAAACTGGCTCAGAGATAGAACCCACATGGTCAGAATCACAGGTGACTTGTCCGAATCCAAACCAGTTACAAGTGGCGTCCCACAGGGCTGAGTTCTGGGACCTCACTTGTTCGGTATATACTTCTCTGAGGTTCAAGCTAACACGGGGGGATTATGGCTGACAAAGTTTGCAGATGACTGCAAACTGGGGGCCATAATCGAATATCCAGCTGACACAAGCATCCTCCAAAAGGGTCTCACAGAGATGGATGCTTTGTGTCAGAGCCACGCCCTCAAGCTAAATGCTAAAAAGTGCATAGTCATCCCCTTTGGGAAAAACAAGGTGCCCACAAATTACCACATAGGTGGTAATCCATTAAGTACAGAAGAAGTAATTAGAGATTTGGGGACCAACGTAGATAGTAATCTCTCCTTTGATAATCACGTTGCCAAAGTGGTTAGAAAGACCTTCTATATAGCCCACCTTATCATGAAAGGGTTCACATCTAGATCAAGAGAGGTCATTGTGCACCTCTACTCGTCACTCATCAGGCCCATAATTGAATACAATGCCCCTTTTGGGATGTACCTTACCCGACACCTGCAGCAACTGGAGAGACCCCAAAAGTACCTCACCAAGAGGATCATGGGCTACAAACAGATGTCCTATGCAGCTTGACTAAAGAAACTCCAGCTCTACTCAGTTGCTTACCGCCTACTCAGAGGCAATCTATGCCTGACGTACAAAGCCATGTCAAACCCAGAATTAATGGACATGCTCCACCTCAAAAAATCCAAGTCCCTTAGAGCTACACGCTCCAGGGACCTAAATCTCAGCACAAAAATAAATAGGACATGCTGGAGGGACAGATTCATTTCCCAAAGGCTCCCCTCACTCTGGGATAGAATCCCAATTCATGTCAGACATAGCCCCTCGCTGACCCTCTTCAAGCGAAATTTGGACGCGTGGATGGGAAATCGCAAATTCACCCCTGGGATCTCTCCTGTGTCCCTGCTAGACAGAGGCACAGTAAACTAATCTTAAAAGGGTACTTTCTGTGACCTACTTTACAGAGGCACAGTAGGCTAATCTAATAGGGAGGCGGAAGCCAAATACACTCTGGCTAGGCTTATAAATGCCCTAGGGCAGATAGCCCAGTATCTACCTATGAACCTATGAACCTATGAATGTGTCGATGTACATACATTCTCACTTCTGATCTTTCGGTCTAGCAATATTGACCCAAATTAACCACTATGACTTCAATCGTTAGCTTGCCTATTCCGATGTGGGCCGACTATAACACCACAGTCTCCACTAAACATGAAACAGATTTACAGCATCCAAACCCCCAAACTTATTCAGCCAACAAGCAACCTCACTGAACAACAAACTTGGAATCCAGCATTGAATGACACCAACACAGTCAAAATTATCCTAAGCCCTTGTTAGCAAGCATTACCCCTTATTCCATACCAACCCATCCAAGGCCTGCCTGCTGACACCAACACCCACAGGTCATCTCGGACGTAGGACCTGCCATAGCCAGTTCACGCCAAATTGTGATTGCTTACCCAGCTACACTAGATTAAACCTCTTAAGCCCCTCCCCATCCTTATCACATTTCTTCCCGACCATCCCTGCCTCCACTTAACCCTTTCACCTCTGCAACCCACTTAACTCCCCTTAATATTAACCTAGCCCCCCCCACCCCATGAAGATGTCCCGGGACAACTTAGTTTGTTGCCAAACTTCATTTATCATGAAACAAGTACTGCAGTTTTGGTGCAATATAGCAATTAATGCTTGGGTAGGTACACAGGCACAATTACAAAATACAAGAAAGCAAAAACATGCATGAGGCAGCAGGAGGCAATTAACAAGTGCATGCCATGAATCTAATGATAGAAAAGTAATATAGTCGCTTATTATATCAGACACTCAACGAAACAAAAAATACAAGGATGAAAAATGGTTTTGTATACCAAGCCAAGACAGGAATAGAGAATATCAGGCTGTACCTTTCTGGTGGGATATCTTGAGGTCATGGCTTAGATCTGCACATGGAGTGTGCATACATTAGTAGTTAGGACAGGTATGTGGACGTGCAGTCATGGAAGAGTAGTAATAACAATGAGCGGTACTATATTCTTTCAAGGCTGTATTCTGCATTAACCACAAAATTGCTCTTCTACCAACAATAAAGATCTTAACCCATACAAAGGTGGGCATGGGCTTACAGGAGAAGTCCGGGGCATGAAAGGACAAACAGCCCAAAGAATGGAGGCACTGAAAATCTAAAATCTATCTTTTGGGGTGCTGCCAAAACTGTCTGAAGGAGGACAAGGCCCAGAAACATTATATAAAGGAGCACTAGTGAGAGATGCAGGGGTGAGTGATGCTGCAGTCTGTACCCACACCATTTCCCTCCATGTAAAGAACAAGTGTAAACAACAGCAAAGATAATGAGGGGGCACAAGCTAAAACTTATTAGTTGGAATTTCAATGGTCTACAAATACTCAACAAAGGAAAGCTATTCCTGCCCTTCTTATTCAAAACAATCATCAACACAGCCTGGATTCATGAACCCATATGAAAGCAGATCACTTGGAAAATGCCATCAAAAAAGGGTCTATATTAAATGACCAAACCCTTAAAATGTCAAGTACAACATGCTCAACGTACTTTAAGTGAACGTTTACTTAACTGAAATCAAGAATTGCTGAAAATCAAAAGATTCAAAAGTTTTATTTGGCCAACACCTTCTCTCAAGTGACGTAAGAGACAAATGTACTAAACAGAAAATAAACTCCGAACTGTTTTCCTTTAATTCAAACTATCTTCACTGTCTCACCAACTGTAATACTAATATAAACACCCTAAATGTGAAAATGCTAGTATTAACACAAAGTGAATATCTTTATCTACAAACAACTCATTAAATAAACCGCAAGTGTACTCGATGGCGAATTTCAGAAAATACGTTACACTTTCAAAAGAACTGCAACTGCCCAAAGGAAATCTTGTGTACTATACTCATCTTTATGTTGCAGAACCTGTTGCAATCTTTCATATTTCAAAACTGTTTTTCTTTTTTTAGGGGACAGAGGACATCCCGACTGTAAACTCAGCCTAGTTTCTTTAACCTTGTTCTGCTCTCTAACTAGCATGACAACACAGACGGAATATCACAAATCCACCGTCCAAGCAAACAGTGGATACATCTGTGCCATCCTTCTACATGATTTTGTGTCTGAGGTAAAGAAAGAGCGTTTAATGCAGACACATTCCAGAAGTCTATAGAGAACATAGGAGGGAATCTGTAAGTACAGGATAATCTAGTATTCTGTTTTCTTACGTGACCCAAAACATATGTATCTGAGAAGTAGGACAGCAAATCTTTTCCTTCACTAAGAAATGTTTCAGACAACTGTAGAAATGCCGGAACAACTTCACTAACATTCAAAAATGATAACACAATGAGCTTTTTAACACTTATCTGAAAGTTTACACACCTTCCATACAACCTTACTAATCCCAAGCTTTGTAACTTTCTCCAGACAGTCTGACTAAAATGGAAAAGACAACCCTTTGAACAGACAGCTGGGAAATTGTGTTTTACACTGTGAAGGGCTGCAATCTCAAAGTCAGATAAAATAAATTTAACTGACACATTCAGATCAGCCTTTGTCAACAGATCACAAAGACACTCCCACATAAAACTGTAGCATTTATATGATTTCTTTGTCATTAAACAAAAAACTAAAGGGCACATACAATATTTCCACCAACTGTCAAAAGACCATGAATGCTGTACAGTTGTCTACACAACCGATCTTTCATTAGAAACACACTATCCATGAACCAAATAGGTGATTTACTTAAATCCCTAAGATTTTCATCAGTGGAAAACACTAAAATATGTATCTTGTTTGGAATATCAACCATTCTTTTATGAACAAAGTACCTTTCTTTCAAGGTACATTCCCCTGGATTTACACTTTCCAAAGTAGTACAGGCAGGAACATAATTTTTAACTGCACTACAACGAACCCTATTTACCTGCTGTAACATGGATCTTCTTGTTGGAAGGGTACCTGTGTACTGTGTAGCTGTAGAAGCACAAATATCATCTACAGCTACAGCAGGAGTATCTCTACATGTACGAGCACTTTCCTTTAATTTATCACAAGCAATGTATTTCTCCACTTCATATAAATCTGATGCATGGTGATGCCCTGTACATTTTAGAAGTAGTCCATCATATATTTCTTTCTTTGTCACTGCACGGCCTTTACACCTTTCCTTAAGTTTTAGTTTACAGCACCAGTACTTTCTTTCATTACATTTTCTAGGCTATATAAATAACCATCTATGTTCAGCATATATTTCCCTTTTTGAGACAACAAATTTGTAATAGTCTCCTACAACACCTTGTGAGAAACTGTTCATGTTCGCCATAGTGTAACACTATTCTAAAGCACCACATTAACTGCTTTAGTGAACGTCAATTTATGGTAATTGTAATCTAAGTAAGTTATTGATTTCAATTAACTGTATTGCAGTGGTACGCTTCGTGTAATATGTAGTTGTGCTTACATAATTAACCTTTCAACTTCTTACTATTAATGGAAAAAAACAGTTACAGTTTCCATTTATGTTTTGTCTGAAAGGAGTTCATGAACTTACGTCGCACGTAGCATGTTTTTGTGCTGACTAAACAAAACACTTCAGAACTCTTATTTTAGATCTTTTCAGCTCTCAATTAAATAAATGTTAGCTTAAAGTATGTTGAGCATGTTGTACTCGACATTTTAAGCATTTGGTTATTTAATATAGACCCAAAAAAATGTCTCAGTCCCAATCGATCAGCATACAGCAGTGACAACTCTTGAGGGTAGATATCATAATAAGAAAATCCTTCAAAATGTAGTTTATAAAGAAAGTGATGGACAAAGAGGCCAGATTTATTGTGGATAACTGTCCATGGAAGCCTAATACTAATCCCCATATGTTTGGTCTCAAATTATGTATCATGTGACTCAAAGACCATGTTTTTGCAAAGTTTCAATCCACTCTTAGACAAACTGGCTAAGGATAAGGTCATACTAAGAAGTGACTGAAGACAGCATTAAACTGCAAAGTACGTATGTTTCCCTGAGAAGGGGGAAATTGAACAGATTACAGTGCTGACCCAGGGAATGGCATTAAGCTGATCTACCTGATTCTCTGGTTAGACTACTCTGTACCCCCGATCTTTCATCTTTCGTAAATGATAGGGCTGGAAAGGGAATAAAGGGTTCAGTCAAAGTACGATTAAAGTTCATGAAATTAGTATTGTTTCAGTATTTGATGTCAGGCAAAAGTGATCTTTGCAGGACCCACAGCATGCCCATTAATGACTCCTTCTGCAATTCCTATGGAGTTACATGTATGGTATTTGTAGCATATCTAAATATGATTGTAGACTCTTTTTTATAAGTAAAGTAAAAATAAACAACAACACGACTCGAACGGTACAGTAAGAAACAAGTAAATGAAAAATAAATAAAAGTACCAAGCCTACAAGGCTTACACTAAAACAACTTTTAATACACAAGAGAACAAGATAAAAATAAAGTAAGTGCTTTCACGGTTATCACACAGCTTCATCATTTATAAGACCCATTGCTCCTACTACTATTGGAACTATCTGGCTATCTTTCTTCAACATTGCTCTTATTTCTGCTTGCAAATCCTGATATTTTATAACTTTGTGTCTCTCTGTATGCAGGACACTGTAATCACCGGGTGTGGTGATTTTAATGATCAATGCTACTTTTATCTTCTTTTCTTGGACCACTATATCTGGTTTTCTAGCATCTATCTTTTTAACTGTTTGTAATGGATTATCCCATGTGATGTAGACTTAATCATTTTCTATGATGCTTTGTGGCTCATGTTTCCAGTGTTTTCCAGTCACTTCGATACCGTAATGTTTGCACAATCTCCAGTGCAACAGTCTTGCCACATTATTGTGCCTTTCAGTATAAGGTCCTTCTGCCATTAGTATGTCACAACCAGCAACAAGGTGTGCAACTGTTTCCAGTTCTGTTTTACAAAACCTACATTTGTCTGTTTATCCCACATGTTCAATGGACTTTGTAAACCAACGTGTATGTAGCCCACTATCTTGTGCCACCAATATTAACTTTTCATCTCTTGGTTTGAATTCACCTCTCATTAACCATTCCTGTGTTCGTTACTGATCAAAATGAGGTTCTTCCAGAAGTTCTCTATATTGCAACTATATTTATGCATTTTCTACAATTCTTGTCTTCTCCTCTGGTCCTTCACCTTATATTCTTTCTTTTGCTTTTTGCACATTCAGTTGCCGCCTAGTTTTTATCCACTTGTGGTTTCATTTCCATTCCTGCTTGACACCAATATGCTTCTGCTATCCTAAGTAGGGAAATCATCTTACATTTATTCTCCTAATGTTTTAAAACTTTCACTACATTTGGATCTTGTGAGGTCAGCAGATATGTGTGGAATCCCACAATTGCAGATCTGTACATGTAATCAATTTCAAGAGGCCCATCCCTCGTTCAGAATGGGGAATATATAACTTGGTATGCACTGATTTTTATAAATCTTTTGGTGAGCGTGAAGCATTCTTCTTGTTTTCCTATCTAATCTATCAAGCACGTTATGGGGCCAGTCAATCAGTCCAAAACTGTAAGTTAGGACAGGAAGAGCAAATTGGTTTATAGCTTGGATTTTGTTCCTAGATGTCACCGCTGTTTTCAGGATTAATTTAAGTCTTCTAAAGGTGTTATGTTTTATTTGCATTTGTTTGTGTTTTATTGTTGATCCTTCATCAGTTCCAAAATATTCATACACTCCTTCTTGCTCAAGTTCTTTATATCACATTCTTGTCCCAAACTGATGCCTTTTTTGTGCTGCAGTTTTCCTGCTTTAAAGGTTGTTTTTGCACATTTATCAAGACCAAATGACATTCTTAGATCATCTGAAAAAGTTTTGACAACTTGCAGTTGTACTTTCAGTTCCTCATCTGATGAGCTATACAGTTTTAAATCACTGACAAAGAGAAGACGAGCAGTCTTTAAACTTTGTTGTTTTCTAGGAGCCAAATTATAGCCATGGCCTAAGCTGTTAGGTAGACAGCTTAATGGGTTAAGGGCAAGACAGAATACCAGCAGTGGCAGAGAGTCACCCTGGAATATCCCCCTTTGAGTTTTTATCCCTGGAATAATAATTTGTCCTTTATCATGACTTAATTGTAAAGTGGTCTGCCACTGTTTCACGGTCATTGTAATGTAACTGATCAGTGTAGGATGTATCTTATACATTATTACGCTCTTTTATCCATGAATGTGGGATACTATTAAATGCTTTTTTTGTAGTCAATCCATGCCATACTTAAATTCTTCCCCTTTTTACAGTTCTCCACTATGACTTTATTTAACAGCAAATGATCCTTTGTTCCATATGACTTTCTTGTATTGCCCTTTTGTTCTATTGCCATAATTGAGTTTTCTTCTAAATGACTATAAACTCTGTTGGCATCAATTCCAGTGTATAGTTTATACATAGTCAGAAGGCACGTTATTGGTCTATAATTTTTAGGGTAGCTTGCAGGTTCACTCTTAAGTAGGAGCATTGTTTTTCCTGTTGTTAGCCAGGTTGATGTCTGCTTGAGTGAGCATATAAATAGTAGTTACTCATGGCTAAATCTTTGTGCAAAGATGTTAATACTTTTAGCCAAACTTTATGTACTGCATCTGGGTCTGGGATTTTCCAGTTAGAGGCTTTTCTTAACTCTATTCCAATCTCTTTGGCTGTTACTTCATCCCATTTCATATCCTGTACCTTTAAACTTCTTATTCTTTCTTTAACTTCTTCTATCCATTTAGCATCTTTGTTATGTTCCACAGGATCTTCATAGATATTTCTCCAAAATGAATCTATTTCTTCTTTTTTGGCAGCCTTTCAATTCCTTTTACCTTGTTTCCCAACTGTCTATAAAATGTTTTGAGTAATCAATAAATTGCTTATTTTGTACTTTTCCTTTATAATTATCTGCGTATGTTTTTCTACCTGTGCTGAGATTTTTAGTTTGTTATTTGCGATAGTGCATGATGGAGCCTGATCTGTTCTAATACTGTGCATTGCTTTTATCAGGTCTATCTTTCTAAGTATTTTTGTTGATCTGTTCCCTCTTCTATACTCTTCTAACAGTAACACTTCTTGTCTTAGTTGCTTTATAATTTTCTCTATTCGATACTTCCATAATAGTAATCGATTTCTCCCCTTTCTCTCCATCACTACCCTGTGCTCTTGTGGTAGAACTTCATCAGTTATTAATTTAGCTACGCAGTAATATATCCTGTTTACTTCTGTTATATCACATGGATCTCTGTGGACAGTCCTAATTATTTTTTTCATTCGTTTTATCAAACTTCTTACTTTTGGGGTTTTATTGACTTTCTGCAGTCTATTTCTTTCACTGATCTTAATATATCTATCTATACCTATTAAGTCAAGCAAATCTTCTCTTAGCTCGTTTTTTTCTAAACTGAGGGCAAAGTTTTTGTTTTCCATTTCCTGCAGGCATTCTATAGAAAGTTCTATTGCATCTTCCTGTGGCACATTCTCTTCAATTTCATCATGTGCCATCCATTGCTCGGTCATAGGAAAACTTACTGGCCTATCACTCCTCAACATTAACTATGTCAGAGTTTCCACATTTTCCTGTTCCTTCCCTTGCCGTCCCACTTCAAGTGAATGTTTATACTGGTTTCCTATGGAAGGCTCCAAAATATCTTCATAGGGCAACTGACCAGTTGCTTCCCATTGCACTGTTTTCTCCTTAATTTGGAGTTCCATTGCTCTGTCCTTTTGTGGTGCTTTATGAATTAGATTTTCTACACTGAATCCTTCACTTTGGTGGTACTCCATAACCTAAGTTTCTATTTCTTTAACTCCTCCATTACTGATCTCCTTTTCTACTTTCCTCTTTGTCTTCTTATTTTTTGTATTGTAAACTTTTCCATGTCCAAATTCCTTTGCCTGTATTTCTATTCAAATATCTTTGGTGCTGCTCTTTTTGTATTGATTAGTTTTTCTTTCTCCTTTGCATAGATATTATACCATATTAACTGTTTTTCTTTCCTATGTCCATATTTCTTCTTCAGACATCTCCTGATCTTCCCGTTTCTCCTTACTTTTGGGGACTCGTTCCATCATGCTGTGATGTAACCTGTGTTGGACCTTCTACATCAAATCCTTCACTTTGCAGGCACTCCATAACTTCAGCTTCTATTTTTTTAACTTCTACTTTACTAATCTGATTTTCTACATTCCATCTTTGTGATATTAATTTTTTTTATCATGAAATTTTCTATGTCTGAATGCCTTTGCCTGTATTTCGCTTTGAATATCTTTGGGACTAACTCCTTTATGTTGATTAATTTGGCTTTCACCTTTGCATAAATATTGCACCATATCAAATCTCTCTTTTATTTCCCATGTCCATATTTCTTTTTTTTACTTTTCAAAAATATCTAGGTTTTGTTGTTTATATTTTCGCACTTCCTCAGATGCTTCTTTTTCCAAACAGATCAAAGTTTCTTGGTCTATATACTGTTTTTCAAAAATCTGTTGTATTAATGAGCACAATTTTTTATCTGAAGCTTTGGACAGTTTTTCTTGTGGAAGTATTTTTCTTTCCTCTAATTTATCTCTTAATCTTTTTGTATATCTTGTGTCTGGAAATTCTGGGCTTTTTGCATAATAGTAACAATACATAATTTCTTTCTTATCCTCAATAGTCCACTCTATCATCTTTATGGCTTTTCTTGGGCCTATCAGCTTTTATGGCTTTTGGGGAATGCTACTTCCATCTACAACAGGGAGGCCATCCTACCACTGGGCTTGGCCTGACACACATTGTAGGAATGTTTCCATATTTTGAGGAGTCTGCACTGACATTTTTTCCAGTCCTGGCACCAGTGCCCCTGCCAGGAAAGGGCACTTTTTATCCTGGGTCTTGTGCACCCAGATATCTTTTTTATTTTTGACCTGCTTATCTCCAAATTATATGCTATATAAATAAAGTCTATAGATCAGTGTCGCCATGGTGAGATTTTGTAGACAACAGGGTCCACCTCATTAATGTACTCACCAAGACTTGAGGATGAATTCAGTTTCAGTACCACTACTCTCCTTTGCTTGCTGGCTTTACATCTCTCCATTTGGACCCCAAAGGGTTCATATGGCTCTTGCCTATGGTAGGGGTGAAATGTGGCCAAATTTACTCAAAAATAGTAGGGCTGGGGAGCTGAAGGGTAGGAAGCAAATAGGTCATAGGACTTGCAATCTGCCAAGGGACAGGTTTGATTCAGGGTGGGAGAAATTGGTGAGATCACCCAGCAGACTCAGTCCTTAGGAGGAACAAATGGGCCAGCTGGGTGAAGATTGGGGCCCATTTGGTAAGGCAGTTACATAGTATGTAAGAGAGAGAGAGAGAGAGGGAGAGAGAAAACAGTAGATGGGCATATAATTTAATTTCTGCATCACATAAAATGTGGTCCAGAATAGACTTTTCATAGTATCTGATGTACTACTTCCATTAATAGAAAACACTTAGATTGAAAATTTGTAAGGCAACTCAGCAAAAGGCTTAGTCTTCAACCTATATAGAACCACATCTTTAGGACACAACTGGAAAATAAATGAAGTATAGCCCTGATGTCAGATGGGCCACTGTAAAAACAGTCATGACAGGACACCCAATCAGTTTTTCCACATGCTGAAAACAAAATAACAAACATAATATTGACTAACTCTTATCAAATGCCAACAGCCAGGCTTATGGAACAAATATGAAAACAAGAAATTCACCAAACTTAATGAACTACAAGCAGAACTAATTGAGCTTTAACCTGAACTCTGTCATTTTGGAACATTTGCTAAATATGCAGAATGGGAGCAGAGGCTATCTAGGTTTTTGGCAAATATTCATAAGCTAGAAGAGTCTGAGAATTAGTTTACATGCATAAAGGATGAAAATTAATCTCATGGACAACCCAATTTAATTCTAAGTAGACTCAGAGAGGAAAGTAAGAATATCTACACTAATGTTAACATTTATAAATGTGAAGAAGACAGAACTGGAATACCAAAAAAGTTTTACATGACCAATGTTATCATAGGAGGAAAAAACATCTACAGCACAATATAGCCTTATAACGTTAGAAGAAGAACTAGCAGCTATTGACAAACCAAAGGAAAACATCTGGAGCAGATGAGTATACTTCATCTTCTTACAAGACTTTCAAGATAAAACTAGGCAACATGCTTATACCATGTTTGCTGTTCAGGCGAAGGGTATAAATGACCTATACCTGAAGCTGCAATATTCACTTGCATACTAGATATGAGCCAAATGCAAATTAAAAATTGTAGACTAATCTCCCTCATTAATTAATTATTAAATTATTTTTAATTATACATTTTAACTAAAATGTTTAGCGTGAACAATAAAGCACACACCATGTATTTAATTTCAAAAATTCAATCTGGGTTCATTCAAGGTTAATAATATGACAGCAGAGATATTAGCATATTACAACCAAAAGAAACATGGCAAAGAAATGGTCTTTGCATTAGACCATCAAAGGCATTTAACAGGGTGCATATACATTCTATAATATCTCTCATAAAAAGAATGCCCTATGGGATCTCCACACCCTAGGTCCAAATCCATTTACATGTCAAGCCTGGCAGTCTTGTAGTCTCAGCCAGCCCTGGAAGGACAGAAATGGAATGTTCCACCACCATCATGCTATCCCTGACCCAAAACCAAAAGAGAGGTGAGGAGGTGAAGCTTTGTCATTCCAGCATATCTTCTCCTATTCCAGTAGGTCAAGTCAGTAATTGGTCTTGTGTCACTTGGATCTTATTCAGGGCTTTATTTCTCTATGATAATGGATCTGACTAGCAAACATAGGAGAAATAAAAACATATGTTTGATGATAGTTGTTGTAATGTTGACCAGTCCATCACTTCCCCACAAATGTCCCACATCCTCTCTATGTTACAAAAGCTAAAAAAAAATTGAAAAGTCACCTGTCAGCTTTATTGACTGAGAATATCCTCATACCACATCTGATAGACAAGCACCCATTTACAGTTCCTGAACAGGAGAACTGAAAGTAGGTCTAAGGGCCAGTTATACCAATAGAAATATATTAGCAATACCCAATCAGTGCAGAGGCCAATTGTGAAGCTGATATTGCTTACATACAAATTAGAATCCAGGAGCTAAGTATTCCTGAATTATGTATGAATAACATTACAAAGCTTTTGCAAGTTGGCCTGTGAGAAATTCTAGTGCCCTCGGTGAAAAATTCAAATTGCTGTTCAAATGAAAAGATTCCAAAAATCTCTGTTAGTCATCTGAAATTAGCACGTCTTTTTAAACAAATACATTTTCATACGGTGTTGAGTTATTCAGCAATGAATAAAAGTATATCCAGGCTTGTTGAATCTTTTCTGAAGTGCATATTATTAATATTCCTTTACAAAGCAATAGGCTTGTATGCATCACACTTAAAGTATAAACAGATTTCTACAAATGTCAATGTCTCTGGAAAAAGATGAACAAAGTGAGTTACTATGGTTTTTACTGCCTCCAAGTCCTCAGACACAATAGCTGTAAAAAGGCTTAAAAGTTATTTTGTTTGTTTATTTTTATAATTATAGCAAGGATACACTTTGGCTTTCTTTTCCATTTTTACCTAAAAATCCACAAATCTTTTGCTAACCTACCTGGCAGGCCTGTCATTTGGAAAAGTGTGATACTTTAGAGAAGGTCAATATTACCAAAGAACAAATGTTTAAAAAGTAGCAAATATAATTTTTTGGGCTTGTTATTGACAGAATTGGTTTGATTACAGCAGTAAAAGTCATGCATTAGGAAAATTAGTTGTAAGCAGTTTAAGGTAATGTAAGGGACTTTTATTTCACTACTCAACTCTCAGAAGGTGTGGAACCAATTAAGAAAGATCTGGGGGCTTCCTACGACTTTCTAGTAAAGAAAGGGTATATTTTTATATCAAATGTTTACACTTTTTTTAATGGAGATTTTTATCTGCAAACACATGGGACAGCTGTGGTAGTAGCAGTAATACAAATGTCATAAAACATAAAACGCCATCCTGAGCAATTAACTGACCCGACACGACTGTGCTACATCCAATACGAGTGCCAGTAGTATCCAAACAAATCCAAAATCTAAGAGGCAAATAAAACTATTTATTAATATAAAACATATGAAAGGTTAAAGCATTTTCATCTCAGACTGTAAGAGACTTCAATCGAACAAATGCCACTAGTAACTGAATCCTTTATATAACAATCTGTTTCTAACTAGAATAATTAAATATGGAAGCACTTAAAGGTACAAGACATAAAAAATATAAGAATTCTGAATACAATAAATCAAACATAAAAATAATACATACTGTATAAAAAATAAAATCAATTCTCACATGAAAAGACATGTATATAAGAGAACATATATTCTGTTAAGAATAATATTTATAAAGTAAGAGCATGTTTTTTAAGAAGGGGCACATTAGTGCTGTTGTCATTCATAGCTAGCGGCGCCATAACGTTTAATTTTAACTGCCAATGTAGTTCACTAATCTCCAGGTCTAGTTCCCACCAACCTTCTCTTATATTGTCAACTACAATGTCCAATATCCCAAATTTAAACTTATTAATTTTTTTGCAAACTAAACTATGCTTGTAAAGGGCATCGTTTGTCTTGGCTTTATTAATAGCATATAGATATTCATAAATGTGCTTCCTAAAGCTAGGTTCTGTTTTCCCTATATAGAATTAAGCACATGTGGTACATAAGGCCAAGTAAACAATACCCCTGGTACCACAATTTCCCTTTTTCAATATAATTCTGAAAGATACATGTTCCAAAACAACAGTCTGGTCCTCCATAATAAATGAACACTGTCAACATGCCCCACATTTTGTTGTCCCTTTCTATAGTACCTGATGGTATATCTCATGTTCGAATAGCCATTTAAAATTTTTACCTGTCTCATAAACAAAACTGGGAACTTGTCTTATGTGTTCAAGAATATCAGGATAACTTTTAAAAAGTATCCAGTTTTTTGTCAGCATGTTTCACTTCCTGACTACCCGTACCATAGAGTAGTACCATACTGCTTTGGGAATCTAATTTACTTTTGGGTACCTTATCATATGTAGCCGAAACACTGTTATTTAAGAGGGGTTTATATTTATTACCCCATCCTGATTTTACTTCCAGAACTATTGTCATTAAATAATCTTGGGGGTACCTTATTTCTTTAAGGATGTCTATGATAGTATTGACTTCCATCAAAAAGCTATCCAAATCTGAACACATCCTAGCTGCTCGTATCAACTTTCCTTTAAAAATGTTTTTCTTCATATGTCCTAGGCGGTTAGTCTGGTAATCCAGGTAGTTGTTAGAGAAAGTTTTCTTTCTAAAAATTTTTGCACCAAACTTTCTGTGAGTTTTATCTTTAAACAAATTTATATCTAAAAAATCTATATCACCAACACTATTTAGATAGTTCAGAAATACAACCATCTTGTTAGCAGACTTTCATAAGATAAAGAAATCATCAAGGTATCTATAGTAGGCTAGCCAGTCCTCTGGGAATTTAGAACCAAAAAATATGTTTTTTCTTCTACATGTATAGGACTAAGTTAGCGTATATGTGTGAGCAACTCGCACCCATGGCTACCCCTTTAACTTGTTTGAAAAATTCTCCTTCAGTCATAAAGTAATTATTATTCAAAATATATTCCATAGCGGCCATAAAAAATTCAGTATTGTGTCACTTAAGGGGGTTAGTTCTCTAACTGCATCATAAAATAAACTAAGTCCTTCAAGATGGAGTATACAAGTAAATAAGTCTTTAACATCAATTGTTGAAAAGCTACACTCATTGCTAAACCAACTGGAGATTAGAGAACTACATTGGCAGTTAAAATTAAATGCTATGGTACCTCCAGTAATGAATAACAACAGCACTATCCCCTTCTTAAAAAACATGCTCTTACTTTATAAATATTATTCTTAATAGAATATATGTTCTCTTATATACATGTCTTTTCATGTGAGAATTGATTTTATTTTTATACAGGATGTTTTATTTTTATGTTTGATTTGTTTTATCTCAGAATTGTTATATGTTTTTTATGTCTTGTACCTTCTATTTAAAAACAGTAAAAGTAGTAGTTCACTCAGAAATACTGGTGTTATAATGCATAAGAAAAGTTCCTTTAACCCACTACTGCACCCCATTCTTTCAACGTTTGAACAGTCCTGCATGAAAGATATCCACAACACTTAATCATAAGAAAAAGAGTTTCCATAATATATGAAAGGAAGAAACACAATTATTAAGAGAATTAAGGGAAAAGCAGGATATTAGGATTATCAAACCTGATAAAGGCAGGGGAGTGGATTTGTTTGATAGAATGAATTATAATTACCAACTTTTAGTAATTTTCTACAATACTGATAAATACCAACAGACTTCTATGACTAAAGTATTTATTATGCAGAGAAAAATCCAACTTTTTCTTGAAGATTCCCTCTTACAGGGTGTCATTAATGAGAATTTATTTGAATTTTTGAAATTAGAACATCATCTGGCCTTTGGAGTTCCTAAAATTCACAAAAATATTCACCATTCAGGGTTATTAGAGCAGCTCACAATGGTCCCGCGTATTCTTTAACGGTGTTTGTAGATAGGCTACTTAAGGACTTAATAAAACCTGTTGACTACTTATTAAAGAACTCATGGGACTTTTTAACCAAAATTCAGGCCGTTTGGTTTAGTGATGAGTGTAGCTTTTCAACAATTGATGTTAAAGACTTGTTTACTTCTATACCCCATCTTGAAGGACTTCATTTGTTTTATGATACAATTAGAGAACTAATTCCCTTAAGTGACACAATACTGAATTTTTTGATGGCCACTATGGAATATATTTTGAATAATAATTACTTTATGTTTGAAGGAGAATTTTTCAAACAAATTAAAGGGGGAAATATGGGTGCAGGTTGCGCACTCATATTTACTAACTTAGTCTTATACATGTGGGAGAGAAAACATGTTTTTAGTTCAAAATTCCCAGAGGACTATCTAGCCTACTATAGATACCTTGACGATTTATTTATTTATGTAAGTCTGCTAAGAAGATAAATGTATTTTTGAACTATCTAAATAGTGTTGGGGATACCTTCCTATTTACAGGAACTGAATCTGAACATAGTATAGATTTTTTAGATATAACTTTGTTTAAAAATAAAACTCACAGAATGTCTGGTGCAAAAATTTTTAGAAAGAAAACTTTCTCTAACAACTACCTGGATTACCAGAGTAACCACCCAGGACATATGAAGAAAAACATTTTTAAAGCAAAGTTGATACGAGCAGCCAGGATGTGTTCAGATTTGGATAGCTTTTTGATGGAAATCAATACTATCATAGACATCCTTAAAGAAAGAAGGTACCCCCAAGATTATTTAATGACAGTAGTCCAAGAAGTAAAATCAGGATGGGGTAATAAATATAAACCCTTCTTAAATAACAGCAGTTCAGCTACATATGATAAGGTACCCAAATGTAAATTAGATTTCCCAAGCAGTATGGCACTACCCTACAGTATGGGTAGTCAGGAAGTGAAACATGTTAACAAAAACCTGGATCATTTTTAAAAGTTATCCTGACATTCTTGAACACATTGGACAAGTTCCCAGTTTTGTTTATAAGACAGATAAAAGTTTAAAATGGCTATTCGAACATGAGTTATTATACCATCAGGTACTAGAGAAAGGGACAACAAAATATGGGGCATGTCGACAGTGTTTATTTATTATGGAGGACCAGACTGTTGTTTTGGAACATGTGCCTTTCACAATTATGTTGAAAAAGGGTGATCGTGGTACCAGGGGTATTGTTTACTTGGCCTTGTGTACCATATATGGTTATTTTTATATAGGGAAAACAGATCGTAGCTTTAGGAAGTGTATTTATGGACATCTATACGCTATTAATAAAGCCAACAAAAATGTCCTTTACAAGCATAGTTTAGTTTATAAAGGAATTAGTAGGTTTAAATTTGGGATATTGGACACTGTAGTTGATAATATAAGAGGAGGTTGGTGGAAACTAGACCTGGAGATTAGAGAACTACATTGGCAGTTAAAATTAAATGCTATGGTACCTCCAGGTATGAATGACAACAGCACTATTGTCCCCCTTCTTAAAAAATGTGCTCTTACTTTATAAATATTATTCTTAACAGAATATATGATCTCTTATATACATGTCTTTTCATGTGAGAATTGATTTTATTTTTTTATACAGGATGTATTATTTTTATGTTTGATTTTATTCAGAATTGGTATATGTTTTTTATGACTTGTACCCTTAAGTGCTTCCATATTTAATTATTGTAATTAGAAACAAATTGTTATATAAAGGATTCAGTTACAAGTGGCATTTGTTCTGATGAAGTCTCTTACAGTTTGAGATGAAAGCCCTTAACCTTTCATCTGTTTTACGTTAAATTTTTCATTTGCCTCTTGGATTTTGAATTTTTTTTTTTTTTGGATACTACTGGCTCTTGTATTGGATTTAGCACAGTCATGTGGGCTCAGTTACTTGCTCAGGATGTTTTTTTATGTTTTATGACATTTTTGTTTGAGCCATCTCTTTTGACACACTCCTTCTTGCATTACAGTTATACAAATGTTGCACTGCATCTTTATCAGTTTGAAATAGAATACATTCATATCAGTAAATTTGTTACAAAACGGCCATATTATTACAGTTTTAGACTTAATATGTTTGTTAATCTGGGTAACAACACCGTTGGAATCATATTCATCTGTCAGAAAATATATGTTGTACCAAATATTGTTAAAAGTTTACTAGTGACAAAAATGTCATAAAACATAAAAAGCCATCCTGAGCAAGTAACTGACCCCACATGACTGTGCTACATCCAATACAAGAGCCAGTAGTATCCAAAAAAAAATTCAAAATCCAAGAGGCAAATAAAATGATTTAACATAAAACATACAAAAGGTTAAGGGCTTTCATCTCAAACTGTAAGAGACTACTTTTATCTCTATATTACCTCTTCTTACCAAAACAGTACTGCTTACCCCTCTGGAAGCAGTAACTGTCACTAGTAAAATTAAAATAACTTACTGTATGAATTCAGTCTTTTAATGTACTGTAAATTACCTCATGTATCATAATGTAAAATGACTTGTCTTATCATGTATGTCAGTGTTTCTTAGTGTAATGTTCTTCGTTTTAAGATTACTTCTTTGTATTTTGACATCCTTTCTTTTATTGTGTGAGAAAATTGTTTTTAAATTTTTTGTGCTACTATTGGAGCTTTTCTCCCTGGCCCTCTACTGAAAATGGAAATATATCCAGATAGACTAGCTCAGTAAACAAATGTAAAATAAATAAATAAAATAAATAAATAGCGAAGTCTAAGAAAAAGCAGTAAGAAATTTAGATTTGGAATTAATATTTTTCAAAATTAAAGTAAGGTACATATTAGAAATTATGTTAAGTAAAGAACTTCTCAACAGGTTTTAGAAGCTAAGATGTTACTATTATCCAAGTTTATCAGGAGCCATACTGAGAAACGAGTTTTAAAGATCTTATAGAAATTGTGCTTGTACTTCTCACTATATTTTGGCAGCAAGTGGTGGATCTAAAATAAAGAAAACATTGCAATGCAGGAACTAAACAGAACATTTGTGGAATTTCTAATAAGTGTTAGGTGACTTTTACTTCAAATCAAATATGGAGATGCAAACTTGAAAAGCAGATGAAAAGCAGATATAAATGGTAAGAAATGCATAAGGACTTTATTTTATAATTATCACATAATTTAATATGAACTAAGAATTGCTACACTTATTATAGGTTCAATGACAGGACACAACTTGGAAGTGGATGAAATGAAGATAAGGAGGAGGCTGGACATCCTTTCTATCCAGAAGACAAGATGGAAGGGCAGTGCAGCAAAGTCACTTAGCCTGCGGTCCAGAGTGTACTACTCAGTAGGGGGATAGACAAGAAATGGTGGAGAATTGTGGTGAGGGAGAGGTTTCAGAAGATAGACAGGGATGACATCAGAACTAGTTACAGACTCAGGGCAATTAGATTCCAGTGTAAGGGTTGGGCACTATTCATAATCTCAGCCTATGCCACAGATCAGTGAAGAAAGAGTGCATTCAGACAGCAGTTGTAAGACCTTCTAGATCAAACAGGACAGCATGAATTGATGTTGATAATGGGTGACCTGAATGCTCATATTGGGACAGAAAGAACAGGATGTGACAACTGCACTGGTCCATATGGTTGGGGGAAGTGAAATAATGAAGGAGGGCCAATCTAGATTTTTGTTGGACAAATGGATTAATGGTGGCCGACACATAGTTCAGTAAGACAGGCAGTCACAAGATCACATGCAAGAGTGGCCAACATGCAACTCAGGTAGACTTCTTCCTAGTCAGGGAAGTTCACTGTGGTAGAATCAGTAATTGTAAAGTTATTTCCAGTGAAACAGTTAGCCCACAGCACAAACCACTGGTTGCCATAATCAGCTGCAAACAGCAGTCAAAGAAGGCTCTAAGGTCAACAGAGGCCAGGCAAAAGACCTGGAAGTTGACTGGAGAGAAAGCACAAGAATTCAAGGAATTGCTCAGGGTTCTAGCACTTCATGAAGAAGAGAAAATAGCTGGAGTTGAAGAAGAAGAATGGCAGAGCCTCAAAACAGCATGTGGGAGGTCTATAGAAGAGGTATGCATCAGAACCAGTTATGGAAATAAGGTACATAAGGAAATCTGGTGGTGGAATGCAGAAGTCCAAGAAGTCATCAAAAGGAAGAGGTGCAGGAAAAATTGAGAGACAGAAAAGACTGTCAAGGCAAAGAAGGAATATGGGTTGGCTACCAAAGGGGCTAAGAGAGGAGTTGCAATAGGTTCATAGGAGATTACTAGGCTAACGGCTTAAGTGCTCCTACAAACCTAGCCAGTTTTACCCGGATTTTATCCAATTTTCTATCCCTATGGAAAAGTTAGTAAGGGTCTGCAAGCAGAGTTTTGGCTATTTTTATAGACTGCCTCTATCCATAAGGGACATCAGCATCACCCCAGGACTGAATTTGCAGTTTCCCATGCATCAGTCCAGATTGTGCTTAAAGATGGTCAGGGAAGGGCCCTGTTTCATGTGAATATGAAGTCTATTCCAGAGGAGGGGCAATCTCTGGGACACATATCTGACTTTCCGGCATTTTCTATTCACATCAGAGATCAGGTTTATATCTTAGGAGTGGGTAACCCTCATGCTGTTAGTTTTGAGAATGTGCAACATTTCCATCAGGGCTTGGTAAGAGACTGCCTTGTAGGACAGACACAGATTACCCCTCACTAATTGGTAGGAAGCAGAATACAATGCTAGGACTTTTAATCCCCTTGCAATAGCAGAGGACAAGGCATGACAGAAAACTACCAGTTTCTGGAAAGTGACATAGTAAATGGCATAAGGAAGCTCTATCATCTTGCAAGGCAATGACAGAAAGATACCCTTCATAAGGAATGCCAGTAACACCCTGGTCACCAGCCTTCAGGAGAAGGAAAATCTGAATAAGGAGATCAAAGCTAGAATCAGACGGGCTGCAGGCAGCTGGCACAGGGTGTCAAGGGTAGTGTATGACAGAAGAATGCCAAAGAAGCTGAAAAGTAAGGTGTACAAAACACTGGTGTGAGCAGTACTACTGTATGGTGCAGAAACCTGAGCAGTAAAGGCAGTGCAGTTGAGGAAGTTAAAGGATATGGAGATGAAGCCCCCAAGACTGGTGGTGGGATGCACACTGTGGGACAGATGAAGAAATAAGGACATCAAAGCAGAAGCCAAAGTAGCTCAAATTGCACAGAAGGTCAAAGAGAATAGGTTACTGTGGTTTGGGCACATGTGCAGAAAAACAGAAGACAATTTGGTAAAGAAGATTTGGGACAGTCAGGAAGAAGGCAAGAGGAAACAAGGGCATCCAGCAAAGAGATGGATGGATTGTGTGAGAAAAGACCTGTGACAGTCAGGGATGACTGTTAGAAAAAGGTAGGAGAGTGGCATTAAATCAAGAGCAATGGCAAGACCTCACTCAACCCCCCCCATCTAGAAAATAGGAAAAAGGGGCTTGATGATGATGATGACATATTTTTATGTAATAGTTGACCTTGGTTTCAAGTATTTATCACTAAAGCATCCATTTTTTTTTATTTGAAAGCTAAACGCATGTATAACTATTAGGTGCTTAGTTTTCTCAGTTTTGCTATGTCAGATATTGAAATTTCTATAAATCTGCACTGGTTAGGCCTCAGACAGTATCCTGCTTTGCAGTTTTCTTGACTCAGAGAAGAGGAAAAAGGTGATGTTTATGTTTTTCTTTACTTTCTCCCATTTTTCTGTTTATGTAGCCTGAGAGTTAGCATATATAAAGTTTGGGTGTCTTGGCTTCATGTATGGAAGTGTTTTTTGTCTTGTCAAACCTTGGTAGCATCATTCTTTTGATTTTATGACTGCCAAAGGTTTTTGACTATTAATTTTGAATAATCTCATGTAGATTAAATGATATTTGATTATTCACAGTGGATCCATTTTACAGAATATAAATATAATAATGTTGTTTAGCTAAAAAATCCATTTAGTATGAAATACATTTGACTTAAAAGTATCCTTACTGGGATGCAACGGATGCATATTATGCCCAATGTAAAACAGGTTGGTGAGGTACTTATAAATGAAAAAGAAAATGTGGGTGATTTTCACAGTCCTGAGTTTTTCACTTGTGTTGCACTTATCTCAAAGAGTGCTTGCTATACCTATATGTAGACACACTAAGTGCAGGTTGTTTGCACTGATTAAGTAAATGAGAATGTATTTTAATAAACACACCTATTTGCAGCAAAAGCATAAAACAGTTGAAGTTAATCCTTAAGTATGGGCAAAGCACAACATGAAAATGTTAGTTTTGTATGGTTTTGTATGTTCTAGGACATTGTCGACAAAAGTGGCTATGCACAAGCATGCTTCAAATGGTTATGGAAAGTGCTGCACAGTGCAGCCTGTATTATTATCTTTTAAAAAATTTAAATGAGGGTTTATATGTTTTATATAGGAGTATTCTTATGTGGACATCATGTGGTTATTGTCACGAAAAGAGATACTGCCATCCCAGCTATCTGGAATTGTGTAAATAATTAATTATATGTCATTTGTGAATATTAATATGATGTATATAGAAGTGTGACAGAAGGAGATATTGACAGCCCAGATATCAGGAATTTCATAAGTGGTTGTATGGCATTTGTGAATGTCAATATGCTCATGTAAGATGCTTGTTTGTATTACAGATGTATTAGAACTGTATGTCATAGTGTACAGACGTGTGCTGAAGAGATATTTTGTAAAGTACCGAGCAGAAATTTATATATACTATTGTAACTGTTTAGATGTATATATTTTAACAACAATGGAAACTGAAACATAAGAAGTTAACTTCAGCAGAATAGATGAAAACTTAAATTACTTTATAACCACTTAATAAAAGAATGTTATCTTTCAGTTTCAATCAACAGGAGACAGAATGTCTGTACTACAGAAGTTTTTTGTATTGTCTTTAAATGTGGAGGAATGCAAATTATTTTATGACTCCCACCATTTGCCAAAGGATCTGAGGTCTATGTATTTTCACAGAGATGCTAAATGCTACCAGCTGCAGTGGGGATTTTCACCTGGGGTAGTCAGATGACAAGAAGTGATATCATGCTGCAAGCCACCCCAGCAGTAATATTTGAAATATTAACTTAAGAAGTCTCTGAGAGAGTGAGAGAGAGAGAGAGAGAGAAAGAGAGACTGAGCATTTTGTATTTTGTCTTTGACCTGACAGCATCACCTGGAAAACCTACTCACCACATCTCTCTTGCCTGGCTCTGTAAGTAAATTAACTAGTGTAAGGTAATTTCTCTTAGAGACAGACAGGAATATAATGAAGTATAGCTTAGATGTTTTCCTTTATTTATGTGAGACTGTCCTGCAACGCTGCTTCAAATATTTTCTGTGATTTTGAACTCTGATGTAACTGTGTTTATTTACTGAGTAATTTCTGGTTCTTTCATTATTTATTATTAAATATATTTAAACATATCATTATGGCTGATATTTATGAGACATATTTAAATTCTGAGAGTACTTGAATATTTAATTGGTGACACTGTGGGCCACTCCTAATAGCCTTGCTCTTGGTTGACTACCATTTGTATTGATAGTAACATTACACATTAAGATTGGACACCCCTTTGATAAGGGCCTTAAAGTAGCTGATAATGAGTCACTGGTGGCTGGGGAAACTACCTTGTAGTCTGGGCAAAAGGGAACATAACTAGTAAATCTGTGCCAGCCTTTCCCAGGTGTGTGTGTGTGTGTGTGTGTGTGTGTGTGTGTGTGTGTGTGTGTGTGTGTGTGTGTGTGTGTGTGTGTGTGTGTGTAAATCAGACCTCAAAGAGTGTGTGTTTTAGCTACTTGGTCAAGGACATTAAGCACTGGTTGGACAGAGAGGGTGCTGGAGGCCTTGGCTTGGTCACTCAGCTGAGATCTCAACTCTATAGCTGTGCCAGTGGGAAGTCTTATTGGGGATCTGGAGAAGGAAAGAGAAACCAGCTCCAGACTGACTGTGGTCTATGTGTGCTCTTTATGGAAATTGCACTTGATGCAGAGCACTGCATCTGGAAATACTGCATGTGTAACTGTTATCCTTCCAGTCTGTACATCCCCCACTGTTGCTAGTGGTGAGGATTGAGGCTCCTTGATTACTGGGCCAGTGGTGGGGCATCACAGTTATCTTTAAAGAATGGAAAGGGAAAGACAGGAAAGACTGAAAAAGGGAAAACATAACAAAGAGAAAAACACAGAAGAAAAACATCAAGACAGTTGTGCTGGAGGAGGTGGGAGAGGAGGGATACTATGTTTGTGTTAGGGGATAGACCCCCTATTTTTTTTCAAACTTTTTTATATAAGAGGGTAGTCTGCATGGGAAGTAGAAAAATGGTGTAGTGAGATTATTAGGAAAGGAAGGGGGTGAAGAAGATTTGAGATCAGGAGGATCCCTCAGTCTACAGGACCTCAAATATTTCTACTGCCTGTTGGTGTTTATGTGGAAGAACCTAATGCTGAGGGAGTGGTGGCTTGTGGTGGTGAGGTGGTTGACACCAACCAGGCCAGCGAGTCTTTAATGTGCTGAAGAGCATGCTGGACTGGTTAAAGGTGTCTGTCCACTACCTGCTCCACCATGTCTTCATCCAGTCATGAAGCCTATAGACTGTGAGGTTTGCCAGGCTGCTATGTGCCAAGGTGGCTAAAGGACTGATGCCACCGTAGGATGTCCCTGGGCAAGTCTGAGCACTCTTTGTTCTGGGATGAACATATCTTTAAAAATCATGTCAATAAGCTCATGTACAGATGTTTTTATCCTGCAATTATAAATGTTCATCATGTGTAACTTAAATGTGGAGCTTTTTTTCCCTGGGCCACTGCTGAAAATGGATTTTATCCAGTCAGATGTAAGTAACATGGTTGGGCTGCTCCTAAGGATTATGGGTCTGGAAAAATTAACAGAAATGGGAGAGAAAGAAAGTAAAGAAGGACAAAGTAACTCATAAATAAAATAAGAGAAACAGAGAGGGAAAGTAGAGAGACAAACAAACAATGCACACAATAAATGGACACAGTGTAATATATCAGTGCAATCTTTATTAATAGTTTTTATTTTTTTTTATTAAAACGTTATTCAAATGAAGGAACATTCTAAGAAATGCTTCTGGAAACATGAGAACAATTGGTACAGTGCTTTGAATTGGTGTTAATTTTTACATTTGCAGTCTACTCATACTGATGATATATGCAAGTGTAGCATAAGAAGTGGTGATACACTTGACATTTCTGGCTGATATTGGTTGTGCTGCAGCTGTGTACAGAAAACACTCTACTTTAACTGTCTTTGTGTATGAATTATTTCTGCATTCATAGTTACAAAATAAATATAAAAAATGTGTTTATTTCTTAACGTTTCTTTTACAAATGAAAATAATTATTTATTTTTGCCTACCTACATGTATCCTCAATAAGTTGTATAAGTCTCCTGTTCTCTTACCACAAATGTAATTTATCTCCACATCAGCTGCATACAGAACATATAAAAGATGGTCATCTATCTTAGATATGTGTTTTACAATATTTTTGACATGATTACTTTTGCTATTCGGAAAGGCAGTAAAGCACCTGCTTAATATGTGTGTTACCTTCTGTAAACATTTATATTGATTATTGCTGTATGCATTTATTAAGCAGGAAAGCAGCAAAGTACAGAATGTCATACTTTCACAAAATAATCTGTCTGTGCTAATCAATATTTCTTCTTCAATGCAAGTTAAACTACAAGGGGTGCATGACTTCCTTTCAATTACTACATTTATACATGAACAAAATGTAAAATGAAGAAAGGCAACAATCAGGAACCTGGAATCAAGGACCAACAATGCATTTATACATCTCTGTACAGCTTGTCTATTTGGGGGGTGGGTAATTTATGCAATCTCTTTTGTACAATTTCTTCGTAATGTATATTTTTCACTTAGTCTTGATATCCTACTTGCATTTTAAACAATAGCTAAGCAACAGAGTTTTAACTTCCCTTCGTAGAGTCAGAGGCTGTGTACACACATAAAAATGTATCACAGGAAAGGAAGTTAAGTCATCCTTCCAGTTCAACTTTTATGGAACCAAACATGTTTACTTTTGCATGATGCATGCACTATAAATAATTAATAGCAATGTGTGGTTCCATAATTTGCAGATTAATAAATGTAAGCATTAATGAAACAGTGCATGTTTCAGTTTCCTGTGTGCTGATCATTCACATGATACCTTAACCCCAACCCCAACCCAACCTCCACTCTTGACTAGGATATGATGGCTAAGTAACTAAATTCAGCCATCTTGTTTATGTAGTTTATATTTTGGAAGAAATTAATGTCTTATAAAATGATCATATCAATAAAGTTTGTGGCCTACACAAACCAAATAATTAGTACCTATAAATTACCTGACTGCAATACAACTAAGTACTAAGCTACCATGTACAGTATATGAAATTATGTGGCAATGCAAATATGTTCTTTTCTGTTTGTGTATGCACACATACACACACGCGCACACACACACACACACACACACACACACACACACACACACACACACACACACACGCACACATGCACGCACGCACGCACACACACACACACACACACACACACACACACACACACACATATGGAGTGAGAGAAAATTACATAAAAATATATTTTTAAGCATAGTCATGCAAATTTATTTTTGTCTTTACAGAAATATATGGATGCATGTTTACATATATTTCCTTACTCATTCATATACATTTGTGTTTA
This sequence comes from Protopterus annectens, assembly GCF_019279795.1. Lineage (NCBI taxonomy): Eukaryota > Metazoa > Chordata > Ceratodontiformes > Protopteridae > Protopterus > Protopterus annectens. Next base: position 673,633,590 of record NC_056734.1, on the reverse strand, counting down.
TACACCAGAGCATGTCAGCCCATAAACATGCCATATTTTGAAACAGATGCAATCTTGTTTACAGTTATGTTTATGCTTAGTCATACTTTTGCATTATGTACAGATATACATTTGCACTTACATATATATATATATATATATATATATATATATATATATATATTCTTGCATTTACCAGCAGTTTTGCAATATTTATATACTATGGGCCAGATTCCAAAAGTGTTACTCTAAGTGTATGTCTGCCCTGATCCAGAAAGGCTTTTTCCTCAGTGTAAGTGACTTACTTCAGTGTAAGGCCTATTTTCATGAATGGGTATCAGATTCTAAATGATCTGCTCAATGTAAGTGGTCACTTACACTGATAGCAATTTTTTTTAAATCAGGCCCTGTGTACTTTTAACCTATTTTGATGAGATTTAAACAAAAAGTGGAAAAATACTTATAGAAATCTTGCCTTTTCATCATGACCTAGTCTACTCCCTTACCCAACTGGTCAGGCTTATGCTTCGGTAGGTCATTGTACCTGTTGTAGCACTGGGAGCCAAAATGGATGATCCCTGTGAGAGATGACAGGTGCTCACCCAACTCCTGCCAGATATTTTTTTCCAGTCTGACCCACTTACATATGACTCAATTTTCTCCAGGTATAAATCCCTAAGAATTTGCAGAATAATTGTGGTCTATTTGTTGACCAGCTCAGAGCTCAGCCTGATGCCTTCACAGGTGCTGCCATCTCTCAAAGTGATGGTATTACAATGAAGAATTTAAGTGCAGGACCCTGGCTCACAGGTTAGAAACCCCACCCTGTGGGGTATAACATCACCATAAACAAATCTATTTAACTAGTAGGGTCATTAAACATGACACTGTTATTACTTGCAAGTTTGAGTTTACTAAAATGATTTGTTACATAGGCGTTTTAGGAATAAATTAACATGTCATTTCCGTGGTGAAAAATTCAGTTAAGTAATATTACATTTAAAGCGTCTTACATCTGTTTATGCTTCTGTGCTTTATTGTTCTTTACACGTTAACTACTTAAATTTAAAGGTATAAAAACAAAGCTAGTCAATATAAATGCACAGTTCTTCTTGAGGATATATCATGCTTCATCCGATTTGCAAGTGAAGACCCAATGGTTGCCCTATGAACCACTGAGTTCTTTAATAATGCCTGAAACACAGAAGGGTGAAAAATCAACTTTAAGTGTTTTTTTTTGGGGGGGGGCAAGCCCACTTCCCCAAACTTATATGTACTAATGTCATGGTCAAAACAACTTGAAGAAAGGAGAAATCTTCTCCCAAAAAGTGAATTTCTGCAGTGCACACATAGACCGGTATTCATAGTCACTTACACAAATCTGATCGAGGTCTTCCTGATGCTTACAAATGAGCGTAGCAAAAGCAAGATTCATAGAAGTCATTTACTCTAATGTGAATGGCCTTAAAAATAATGAGATGAAAATGATAAGTGTTGTAAAGCTACATATGCTAATGAAGTTGATTTGCAGTTCATAGTCCAATATCTGTATGGTGCACACATCCATTATTAAAAGCAGTACTTCACCTTTGATATTGGGGTTGCAATTTGCAAACTTGCCCCCAGCTATCCCTTCCGCAGTGTGATCATGTATGCATAAGCACTTTTCTGACACACAAATGAACTATTTCCCCAGCAACCCCTTCAGCAGTATGCATAGGTATGCACAAGCACCAAAATGAAATATTTACTCAAGTGACCTCTTCAGTAAATTGTCCAGGTATACACAAGCACAAAAATGAAACATTTACCCAAGCAACTCCTTCAGTAAAATGTCCAGGTATGCACAAGCACCAACAGATCTCCCATTCTCATCTTCATATTCTTCTGGAAAACTGCTGCTTACTGATGTAAGTTCAGGGCTATTTGCACATTTACTATGTTAATTACCTCATTATAGATTCATGTCTATGAATTGTATTCTTACACAAACTTCTAAGGCCCTTTATCAGCATATTAGCTGTCCCCCTATCGTTTATGCTTTAAGCATGTGAAACTTTTGTGATAGTGGGCATACTCACAAATCCTTTGCATTTCCGTATTCATGCTGAAAGTCTGGGATTTGCATATCCATGTAACACCAATCTTAGCTGATCACCACTATGAGAATGGAAAGTCTCAGTCTATGAATACTGGGTTTGGAAATCAAACCAGCAATGATTTCCTACAGAAAACTTTACTTGACGTTACAACTGTCAGCACCTTTTTCCGTCAATGTACTGAATGCTCAAGGAATTGTACCTCAACCATATGAAAGGGAGCTAAATCCAACACCATAATATAATGATCTGACTAGTAGGGTTGTTGAGAGCTTGGTCGATGCCTCAGTTGCATATTGAGTTATTGTGAACTTTGGGTAACCAGGAGGGATGTGAAATTATTTATTTCAGTTTGTAAACATGATAATTGAACTGGTCCAAAACCCATTTCAGCCAAGACCTGGGTCATAAGACAAAGGCAACTGTAGCCAATATGAGTGCAAATAAAATGTGGTAATAAATGGAGCAATGTCATTAGGTATAGGTAGGGATTACACATTTATTTATTTAGTTATTTGACATTTGTTGACCGGGTTAGGCCATCTGAGCTTGCACCCTTTTTCAGAGGAGGCCTGGGGAGAAAAGCTCCAACATAAAGATTACACAAACATTAGATTTAGAGGAGAAATAACACAAGTCAAATATTCACAGTACAGAATAAAAAATACACAGGTTCACAAAACAAATTATATGTGAATGAACTTACAAGGACAAGTTGTGCAGGTAAAATATTCAAAGTACAGATAAACAAATTGAATACAGATACAATTAAATGTATATACAGCAAAGGTTCATCGATGACCAATTGTATTACAGGCGGCGATGTCAGTTGAAAATAGGATTACACATTAGAAGAGGGTATGGAGAAGGACCTGGTCAGAGCAAGGCAGCAGAGATGCAGCAGAACTTGTTATTGGTGGTGCAGCAGGAGACACTAGCAGTTAATTTGTCAAGTAGTAGTAAGAAGGAAAATAGTGGAAAAATGTAGAAGAAAGAAAAGAAAAATTAGTATAAGATTACTGGGGGCAGAATTTGGAGAGGTGTAGAGAGGAGTAGTAGAATGTTGCTGTAATAGCCAGGACATTAGAGTAATTAGCATGTTTGAGGGAAAGGAAGCAATAGAGAGGAATGTGGGGGGATAAGAGAGGAAAAGAGGGAGGAAGGTATGAATGAGGAAGGGGAGGTTAGGTGGGATGGTTACAGTTACATCTTCTGGTGATGTGTAGATAATGTCTGAGAGCTGTCTTGAATTCCTGTGCATGGGTGATATTTCTAAGGGCCATGGAAAGCGTATTCCACGAGAGAGAAGGAAGATAGCAATATAGGTTTTGTCCTATTGACTTTTTTTTTGTTAATGTATCTGTAAGAGGTTTTGGACTGAGCTTCTGAGGGAGAGTGTTGAGTTATAGAAGGAGACAAGAGAGGATATGCTAGGGCAAGAGGAGGATGTATTTAGGATGGTGTGGATGATGAGAAGTTGAGAATATATGAGTTGGTTAGGAAATATGACTGTATAAAGTAGTAAGAAGAAATGATAGGAAAAAACAAAAAAAGAAAAAGAAATAATGACTAGAAATAAGAATACCGAATTCAAATCCAGGATTATAAATTGTTGAAAGACTATCAGTAGATGAGTATCAATGAAGGTTAACTTATGCTTGCATTTTTCATTTTTATTCCTGAAGGGAACATATTGAAGATGTTTATCTAACTGTGTGACTCTCAGTAAGTTGCTTAGCCAGACACTGTTCCCAGGCTGCATCTGAGAAAGGTCAATGAGGGTTAGTCCCCAACCCCAGAAAACAAATAAATAAATAGACATAGGTGTTAATGAGTCAGATTAGTCCAAATCATGGGAAGAGTGCAACAAAGATGGGAGTAAATAAGATCTGGTTACGATAACCAGAATGGTTTTGCTCTACAAAGCTTGCCTAACATGAGGGTGTTTTTGGTGATTGCATTTAGCATGCAGATGTTGAGCATGAGTTGAATATCTAGTGTTACCAAATTAAGCTTGGATGTGTTTTCCTCCATAGTATTTGAGGTGTCAATTATCATAGTATATAGTGGTTTTCACTGGTGGTAGCAGTACAGTCTTGTAAAGGTTGTGCAACTGTAAAGTCAAGTAAAGGAAACAAAATATTTTTATTTGTTAAAAATGACTGACTTGTGGCATTCTTTATAAAGATGTATTTGAATTAAGTTTGAAAGTTGTGTCATATACTTAAAGACTGTTTTAAAGCTGAAATGTTTATTAGTGAAATTCTTCACAGTAAATTAATAATTATAACTGAGTTTGCTTATCATAGACTGAATACATTTTTAAAATAAAACAATGTTTTATAGTTTCATAAAGATATGCCTGCATACATAAATGCATGAGTGTGCTCACACTCGTGCTCACACACACACACACACACACACACACACACACACACACACACACACACACTTGAGTATATTAGCTTATATCAAGAGGAAAAATGCAGAGAAACAAAACAGAAAAACAAAACAGCACAAACATATTACACTGAATGTACAATCCCCTTCAGTAAACATCAGTGAACACAGACATAAAACATAAAAAATCAGGGAGGACAAACCTCCTATACTCCTTGAATGTATCTATCTATACCTATATATATATATATATATATATATATATATATATATATATATATATATATATATATATATATATAAAATAAATATAGATAAATATAGATATATATAATAACTCCATGGTCACACTATAGCAGAGAAGTGAGAAATCTCCATAACAACAGAAATAACTTTTAGTGCAGTTAGATCCACCTTGACAATGATGATATGCTAAAAAGTAAGTGTACTGGGCACGGGTTTGTTACCCAATGTGCAGGGTAGGCAGGAAAAACAATTTGATGGGCACAGTAGCTTTGTCTACACCTATACTAGGGACGCTGAACAGTTGGAACAAATTGTTTTGAAATACTGGCCTGTTTTGACCCTTCAGGAGAATTTTCATGACATTATTCCAGAGAAACCAAGTTTTGTAAAAAAGAGGGACATGAATTTGAAGGGTCTTTTTGAAACTAAAAATCATCTTTCAACTAATTTTGCTGTTGTTTCGAAAATAGGCACACGTAAATGTGGTACCTGTAGACAGTGTTCTCTGATTATTAATGGTAGTAGTGTATATATACCTTCAAGGAACTTTAAGGTCCATACAACTGGATATTATAATTGTGCAACCAAGGGTGTGGTTTACATGGGGATCTGTGTTCTATGTTTGAGTTTTTATATAGGTAAGACAGAAAGGCCTTTAAGGCAAAGAATTTATGAACATGTAAATGACATCTCTAAAAAGAAAGACACAAACGCCTTTTCTAAGCACTATACACAGTGCCCTGATATAAAACTTAAATTTATGGTACTGGAGCAGGTTGCACTGGACCCTGGGGGAGGAGACTGGGAAACATTCCTGGAATATAGAGAACTTATATGGCAGTTAAAATTAGACGCAGCTAGGTCCCCAGGTTTAAATGACAGTATTAGTATTTCAAGTGTACTCAAACTACGTAAAGCGAAACTGTAGTGTTATATATGGTTATATATATATATTTTTTTTAGAATTTTATAGATAGAACATTAATATAATATGGTTGAAAGAATGTTTTTTAACAGTGAATGATGTGTCTGGAAGTATTTTGGTATTAATGTATTGATTTTTTGTAAGTATATGGCTTGTTAAACATTTTGCAATGCAAAAATGTGGGTGAGGTTTTTAACATTTGTTTTTTAAAGGAATTCAATTGAAGTAATTCTGACTTATTAATTAACTTAAATTGAAGCAATTAAAAAAACACCATGTGACCAATGGTTATTGTATTTAAGGGCATTACTTTTTTATGTTTGTATCTTGATAAAGCCTGGTAGGAACCAGGCGAAAGCGCTTGAGATATTCGATGTTTTTTGGGTTTTAAAGGTTATTAAAAGACTTTAAACTACAGTTTGCTGCAGCCTGTCATTTCTCTGCTGTGGACTTTGCTGTTGGTGTTTGTATTCGTTTCTGAGAGACTTGTTAAAAACAGTGAGGACAAAAATACCACCAAAACTTCTCATTACAAGCCCCCCCCCCTAAAAAAAAAGTATTATAAAAATCTTAACTCACTACACAGAAATTGTGAATTCCCCACTACTTTCACTTAATTGGCAACTGCACAAGCCTGAATTCACAGTACTGTTTATTTTCTGTATCACATATCAGTACATTCCATTTGCAAAAATGAATATTTGTCTAAAGTAGAGACACCCCTATGTGTGTTTGTGTATATATAATATGCACACACACACACACACACACACACACACACACACACACACACACACACACACACACACACACACAACAGACATTCACACAGGCACACACATACCCACCCAGCTGAGTCCAGCAATCTTTATAAAACTTGTGCAGTTTATAGATAAGACAAGTTCTTCCAAATAAAATACAGTAATTTGGTTTTATCTAAAATGCAGAACCAGTACCTCTAGTTTAATCTTCTGCTGCTGGGAAACAGTCGTTGGTAGCAACACTCTCAAGATTCCTTCTGGGAAGTGCATATTCCAGCATCTTCTCCTGTGTGGGTTATTCTTCTCTTCAGTAGGTTCTGTTTTCTAGAGCAACTGCTGGACTATAAATACACACAGGTTCCTTTAACTTTTCCAATTTGTAGATGGTTGTTTTGTTGAGTACACTGCATTACACTGAATTCCATTTTTTGATGTATGCAGAATATTGAACCATCTGCATCCTGTTTTATAAAGCAGTGTAAGAAAATTCACTTGCAGTGCTTGCAGTTAGAGGCCCATTAGGAAAATTGGTATGTCAGGATGAGGCAATTTCTTATGTTATTAAGGTTATTGCAGTTATTGGCTCCCACACATATCAATGTGAGATTGTTATCATTGGAGTAAGGATTTCTTTTCCTTTTTCTTCAGTGTTCTGTGATCATGAAGTTGGTATAGTTAAGTAGCAGGGGTGCAGGAGGGCTTGCCTACTAGTAAACGTTTTGTTTCTTTTTGATTTTATAATTTTCCATTTTAATTACATTAATTTCATGTTAGTGCAGTTTATGACTTGTTGGGTTTTGTATACTGAATACCCAATTGATGGAATACCGATTATCCAATATAGACTTGATCCCCTTACCAAGGGCAAACATTCTCTGTCTAAGTTTGTCTCAACCCCTTATATTATATTATATTATATTATATTATATTATATTATATTATATTATATTATATTATATTATATTATATTTTCGGTGATGTCCCACCTCTGGGCTAGTAATCAAGGACCTCAATCCTCATCACTGACACCAGTGAGGGATGATCACTTGGAACAAAATAGATACACACAGTATTTTCAGATGCAGCTCTCTGCACCAAGCACAATTTCCCTGAAGACCACACATGGAACACACTCAGTCCTGAGGCTGGTTTTCCCACGCTCTCTCCAGGCCCCAAATAAGACTCCCCACTAACGCAGCTATAGAGATGAGTCCTCAGCTGTTCCAAGCCAAGTCCTTCACCACTGTCTCTGTGAAACCAGTGCTGTGTGTCCCTGCTCCAAGTAGCTGACACACACACACTCTTTGAGATTTGATTTTCACACACACACACACCTGAGAAATACTGGCACAGATTTACCAGCAATTCCTCCTCTGCCCAGACTATAAGGTAGATACTGCCACCAGAACACTCCAAAGCCAGATACTCTAAGGCTCTTACAAGAGTACCCAATTATACTAATTAGAATTAATATTAATACAAATGGTATTGTTTCCAATGCAGTAATGCTTTCAGGAGTGGCCACAGTATCACCAAATAAATAAAATTACTCTCAAATGTTAAAATAGTCTTTAAAAAACCAGCCACAATGAAAAGTTTCAATATATTTAATAATAAATAAATAAATACATAATGTGAAAATAAGAAATATCTACTTACAATCAACACCAGAGTTTCAATCACAGGAAACATTAAAAATAACACAGACGGAAAGATTTAAACAAATACAGAAAAGCAATACATAACTAATCTCACTAAAAGATTACTGTCTCCTAGTTCACTTACTAGAGCAAGGCAAGATGACATAGGTGAGTGGTCCTTCTTTGTCAGGTTTCAAAAATAGACTGCTCTGAGACTTCTATCTCGTATAGTATTACAACATAATTTCAGTGCTGGATTACAGAATGACATCACACACATTTGGTCATCTGACTCTGGTTCCCATACAACCCCATTTACTAGAAACTGTACCAAAATCTAGCACATGTGTCATAATATACACATATAGAGTTTTGCTAAGGTGTGTTATAGTATCTGGAAGGTATAAAACCATTTCAAAAAAGTACACCCTTCTGGGGTAGCAATTAGTTCACCCCTAAGAACAATACAGTAGGATTCCTAGTGCTGGTTTTCACAGACATTTTGTCTTTGGTTGCAACCAGAACTGTAAGATACAATATTCATGGCCTAAACCAGGTAATTTAATTTCAGACTATTTTTCAAAGTTAACTAGACTGAGAAACCTCTTATCTATCAGTATCCTCTGTTACAATATAAGCAGCTCTACAAATACATTTTCAACACAAATTCCTGTACAAATCAGTTTGATATACAAATAACATATAATTGTTTACAAAATTCCAGCTAACTATGCTGGCATATGTTACATATACACTGCCCTACTTCTCCTGGTATTGCTGGCATTACCTTACATCATCACATTTTCATTCAATAAACATTCTTACTAATACAAGTAGGTTCATTACTAATCTTAATTCAGATACAGCTATAAAGAAATATTGACTAGATTTAATGAAAACAGCACTCTATTTATACATGTTTAAACCGCAAACATTAGTAATACTACTCTTGAGGTGGATTTCTTGGTATCCATGGCCTGGATTCCAAAAGATAGTTGCGGACTGTACAGAACATCAAAGGAAGAGGTCAACACATCAGTGGTGGATGTGATTTCATAATGTATGCTAAAATAAGACAAAGTAACTATCTATTTAATGTAGGATAATTATAGACTCCAAACACACACAACATATTCCAAAACAATAGTAATGTGCCCAATGCAATTTAAATGCAGCACAGTACTTCTCTGACAACTTTCTGAAAGCACTTGGCAGAGGCCATAGGTGCTTAATTTTAACACTATTGTATCCCACAAATTCCTAAGGAATCCTGTGGATTCCCCAAACCTAACTTAAAAACAATGCAACCACTATTTAATGCACTACAGAAAGCTGGGGTACTGCAAGCCATAATGATCAGCAAAGGTATCCTAGAAGGCAGCCAGCTAGGTTCAGAGCCAGGGTACAATCAAGCACACTCTCTGAACAGGAAATAATAGATAGATATAGATTAGACAGAGTGCTAGCGCAGAATATTTACAGGATGTGTGCAGGCTGTATGCAGGATGTGTGCACCCCACCTATATTCTCGCAGTCTGCAGAATAACCCAATACTGATAAAAAAGAAAACTCTGCCTAAGTCTGGGTATACAAGCCTCTGGAACATTTCAATGGCATAAGGGAGATGCTTTAGGAGTGTCCCAGCAGCTGCCAGCTGCATTCTCACACAGTTCCTGTCAGCAATGCTCATCAAGCTAGATGAATATGTCCACTTCCCAACAACAGCCATGGAATGCAGAATTGCCATGCAACAGTTCTATGCCATAGCCAACTTCCCCCATGTCCTTGGTGCAATAGACTGCATCCATGTCCCAATCAAAACTCCATCTGTACCTGAAACTGACTGGTATATCAATAGAAAGGGGTGGCAATTCCACAATTGTCACGTGATGTGCTCTACAGATGGCCTAATTTCTAATATCATGGCAACACACACTGGTAATGTGCATGACATAGCAGTATGGAGACAAATTGCCCTGAGGTGATCTTTCCAACATGGTAAAATACTGGAGGGGTTCCTACTAGGTAAGTATCTGACCGCCATTATATGATACATGATAGCCATACATTGCAACAGGAAGCAAGATGAACAAATATCCCTTCTCTTCCCCCTGAAAACAGGTAGCTACTGTTATCTACTGGTGCCTCGGCTAATGACACCATACAGAGCCCCTTCAACTCCAGCTGAGGATACATACAACAGAATGTACAACATGACATGAAACATCACTGATCATTTGCTTGGCATGCTGAAAGCAAGATTTCTGGACACATCCAGCGGTGCACTCCAGTACACAGCAGAAAAGGCATCACAGATGCTCACAGTGTGTACCATGCTTCACAAAATGAAAACCTCAAAACATGGCAGCCTCCCAGCAACAAGTGTGGGTGACCTAGCCCAAGAACCTCAGATGTCTAATGTTGAGCTATCACAGCTGTCACAGGATGATTAGATGGACACAAAGGAGAGAAGAAATAGACATCAGTGACAGAGGATGTGGCCATATATCCTAGCCCAGACATCATGACAGCATCTGACACACATCACTGAGTCACGACAAGCCACACTCTTGTTTGGCATCTACTTCTCTGAAGTACAGGCCAACATTAAGGGACTCTGGCTAACAAAGTTTGCAGATGACTGCAAACTGGGAGCCATTATTGAATCCCCAAATGAAGTGGATACTCTACAAAAGGGCCTTACAGAAACAGATGCTTGGTGCCAGAGCCATGGGCTCAAGCTCAATGTCAAGAAATGTATAGTTATCCCCTTTGGGAAAAAACATGTACCTGTGAATTACCATATAGGTGGCAGTACACTAAACACTGAAAGTGTGATAAGAGACTTAGGGACACAGGTGGACAGTGGTCTCACCTTCGATAACCACATCGCCACAACAGTCAGGAAATCCTTCTATGTGGCACACCTCATCACTAAGGGCTTTTCATCCAGAAAAAAGGAGGTCATTGTCCCACTGTACTCATCCCTCATTAGATCCATTATAGAATACAACACCCCGTTTGGTATGTACCTCTCAAGACATCTGCAACAACTGGAAAGGCCACAGAAATACCTCACTAAAAAATCACAGGCCTAAAGCAGATGCCCTATGCTGACCGCCTTAAAAAACTCCAGCTATACTCTGTCACATATCATCTACTCAGAGGCGATCTCTGCTTAACATACAAGGCCATATCAAACCCAGAGCTGTTGGACATGCTACACTTAAAGAAATCCCAATCCCTCAGAGCCACACGCTCCAGGGATCTAAACCTTGTCATCACAATAAACAAAACATGCAGGAGGGATAGGTTCCTGACCCAGAGACTCCCCAGACTCTGGAATAGATTGCCCATAAATGTCAAGCAGAGTGCCTCTTTGGCCCTCTTCAAAAGAAACCTTGACGATTGGATTGGAGAAAGGAAATTCACCCTGGTGATCATGCTAGTCACCCTGCTAGACAGGGGTGCAGGGAAGTAAATAGTGTGGGAAGAAATAGTGAGGGAATTGTTATGGCTAGGCATGTATAGGCCCTAGGGCTGATAGCCTAGTACCAACCTATGAACCTATGAACACATACAAATGTACACAGACTAAACAGTGATGTTCACATAGTATTGCACCACAACAGCAGCCTAAACCAAACTAATGGAAAACTATTAGTTGTCCAAACTGAAAACCATATACATCAGAAGCATATGATATACCTGTAACATCATATACACAACACTCAGCAAGGAACACATCTGGATGCATACAGAGGAAACATCACCACAGGAAGTCATTCTGTAAGGTACATCATCAAAGAGGATCACAATGGCAAATGCGTGGTACACAGGAAGTATGCACAACAGAGAGTGTCATTGTACAGATAGGATATTATTATACAAATAACTAATGTGGAAATATAGAAGTAATATAGACAGTACCACAAGAAATCTAAACCCATGCAATTTATGGCAATGTATCAGTACAAACATTGCTGAAAACCAGGGGTTGTACACTGACACTAATGCATCACACTTAGCATTATGAGTATTGTTATAGTGCAGTGCAACAGAGTAAACAGCATACAGCAGAATGAGTAATGACAAACATCCCAAGGACCATCAAAAAATAAAAATACCACAAACAAGCTTCACATCCCATGTAATGTCGTACATAAGGCAATGCTATGATGCACAGGTTATGGATGCAACATGACTCAGTTAGAGGTGAGAATACATTCAGTCATGCAGAGCATCAGTGACAGTGAGTACACATCAGTCATGGAACATGAAGCAATACTTGGGATACAGCAACACAGGTGTGTATATATATATATATATATATATATATATATATATATATATATATATATATATGCCACATGTTAGCATGAGGATAAAAAAGTGAAACTTATTCACAGAAGTGAATTCAGTGCTTATGGTGAGGCACATGCAGTAGTGCAGTACCATATTAAAATACCATAAGTAACACAGGTATGCATACAGTGGCATGCCTGTGCATATGAAATGGCAGAGAACAAGGAAATGTGTAATGTAGCAATCATTACTAAATGACTAAGATAACATGCCATTAATCCTGAAAATACATGCTATATGTCAACTAGCACGAGATGCAAACATAAAAGCATGGAGATTGTTGCATACAGCATTACTGCCATCAGTATCTGTACTAATACATATTATTGGCAATTTTACAATATGTCACAACTTGAAGCTAGCCACCTAAGTTAGATAACTGATCAGGAAATACCTGAGGCATCAGATGTTTAAAAAAGCACTGACAGATTGAGTAGTTAGTCATCAGCACAGGTGTTATCATTGCCCTAGGGTCAGAATGACACAACAGGACATATATCCAATCAACCATCAGTATTACTGCAACACATTCAAGGGCACCCATGCTGATAGCTCATGGCTCTGGCTGCCCCTACCACATCCAGAAAAACAAGGTTTACAGTTCTGTACCAAGGAGCTGAACTTGGTGACTTTAGCATTTTAAGGCACAGCATGTGTAGGAGCAGTAGTGTGATGTGTCTGTCTGGTTGTGACTGCTGGGGTCACAGCTGAGTGACCAACAGCATATGTGTGTGAATCTTACAGCACAGACATTGATGTCCGAGGGCCGTGTGTGGGTCTAATGAGGGGGGGGGGTCTGCCTTCCCTCACTGGAGGTAATCTGTTCAGTACAGTTAGGGCAAATAACACTCAATCTGTACTACAGCACCATGATGAGGCTTTCAACAGAACATGTAGCAGATACAACACTGTCATGTTGTGCAGCCAATTCTGTCATGACCTCTCCATGTCTGCACTCCTGACCTTCATGTAACACATGCAGTAGATGTGCTACATGATTGGTGACATGGACAAGTGTGCATAGGACAGAGCCATGACATCACTGTGAACATTCTTGTGCCTTTAGTAGTAAGTGTACACCCTCTGACACTAATTCATGCATATCAGTTACACCTCATGTGTATTCCAAAGGACAGTATCAGTCCACCATGGGGAAGAGTCAGCATCATTACTAGACTCTACGTGGGGCAGTGGATCACAGCCATATCCATCATCTGATGTTTCCACATCATCAGAATGGCTGCCACATTATAATCCCTATTGGAGGCTACACCATGAACCACATGTTTGTCTCTTTCCAGGTTGGACAATAAACCCAATGCAGTGGTGCATGTGCCATTAGCCATACTGTCAGAATGAGGCACATCCCATTCCACCTCAGGATCAGTGGATGGGTTACTGGAGGAGCCAGTACTGGACGTGCTGCAAAAAGAGACAGACCACACATTCCATATACATTCACTGAGGTCAAATAATGCAGCACAGTACTGAACTTCAAACAACTAGGTAACTACAATGCTAAGGATGATATGGACTTAGCAGGTCAATATGGTTGCAGGTGGTTCAGTAACCTTATATAACAGAGATATGCCATGTCATTACATAATAATAATAATCAAATATGACAAATAATGTCAATACAACTACTAAAATTTACCTGAAATGTCCTCCTCTAACTGCACTGTCAGTGGTGAAGGTTAAAGTGACACTGTCATGTAAAATACTAAATGTACACAACATAGTATTAAGCACATACGAGGCATAATGTAGCATTCCATTTGATTATAACACACAGCAAATGAGATATACACATACCGGATGGGTGATGATGATGTGCAGATTGCAGGTGGCCTGTGCAGGTAATCAAGACCAGATTAGTTACAAAGGCACATATGTAATTATCAATAGTGATATGTAACAACTGTATAGACTACTTTACAGGTACATCCTTCCTGGTTGGGGAATATATCATCCTACATAAAGCAGAATCTGTATTAGAAAATGACACACAGAGAACAACATATGAGTATACTCCACAGTAATAACAGGAGACAGAGGCACACAGCAAGTAAGGATCACCCTAACAAGATATGGAGACACTTACATGACAAATAGTGCAGACACTTTGCAGCTGTACCTTTGTAGCGAACAAACCAAAATGTCAATGTCTTTCAATGAGAATTGGGGTATGTTGCAGTGTTGGTGAACATTGGACTTACCTGTGCTACCTGCCTCAATACCTCCCCAGTTATCCAATAATCATGGCAGGTGTTATGATGGGAGACCAGAAACATTATTATCTCATCTGGGGAGGCAATGGTGGCCCACCTCCAGTTGCATTCCTCATCCTCTCATAGCACCTGTCTGTTGGCTGCAAGGAGGATAATGTCAGGGCAATAAAGCCAGCAGGCATTCCTTGATCTATTGTGACCACCCACAGCATTAATCATGTGTGCAAGAGCTGTCCACACTTGATTTCTTCACATAATATTGCCCATCCATCCAAGCAGGTTGCAGCCATGCTGGTGCAGAACCTCGATTATTTCATTTCTGCAAAGTGTAAAACTGTCTCTCCTATTGTGGTTTAACATCTGGAAGACAGGGTGATATGTTCATCTTAAGAGTTTATATAGAGACTCCCATATTAACATGACAAAGTTAAAATCATATGTCAAATTAATACCCCACCTCTCATTTACAGTGCATAACTATACAAAACAATTTGTGTAATCTATACCACTGTTATGTACAGTTGATCTGAATGAACATGAAAAACACATCTGAATCACAGATCCATATGCCCGAACATCATCAGCATGTGTGTGCATATCTATAAATTCATTCAAAGAGTTAGGAAATGTCATGCATGCACAGGTGGATTTTGAACCCGTGTAAGTGGATATTATGACTAATAAGGGTGAAACATATAACCGGTATGCCACAGTTATATGTACATCTGGAAACCCCTACCAGTTCTAATTCAAGAATGCAGGATGCATATCAGATATCATAGCCAGTGACAGACAGCATCACAAATGTGACCATCATGATATGGTACACAACACAACTATTGAAATTTATACAGAAACAAGGTAGTAAAACATCAGCTGTGAAAATGACCTATTATGCTGTCATGACTACATATAATCAGAAAAGACAATGTAAATGCTCAGATAGCCTGATGTTGCCTCTGTCCCACTGAATGTACTCACAACTACCACTATATGATTAAGCAACAGAGAGTATCTGTAAATCTGTCACTGAAGATAAAACTTGCATACAATCCCATAAGTCATTGGTCTCCTCAAACATACGTCAGACATTACAGGTTATTCTGCAATAACTGTAGATATATGTCCATATCTGGAGTTCACCATGGCTGATTTGTTTGTAGCTGTACAACTGCATATGGGGAAAAGTTCCTTATCACTGATGGGCATGTACCCGTATGCATGCATATTGTTGAAGTCTTCCCTCATCCATTATCTAACAGACAAATTGTAATGGAATGAATTCCAAACAACATATGTCTGAAAACATCTTTCAGTTGTTTTATACAGCATAATAACATATAAATGTGATAATAGCATTATATTCAAACACTCCAAATCCAGAAGGTGACAGCTTACCTTTAGAAGCTAGATCTAAGTCAGTTATATCCAAGATTGCGGTTAGCTAAGTGTGCACAGCTTTTAAGTACCACTTGTGCCATACATAATTAATGAAGCGCATTAGCACTCAGTGTTTTGGAATCCCATTAGTAAACATCCATGCAAATTCTCAAATCTCAGCACATTAACCAATAGCTTATCGTCAGAGTGCAATGCTCACTGCAACTGCCCAATTGGGATCAATAAACGGGAATATCTGTAACATGTGCCTGATGCCCTCCAATATTCTGCCACCATCCTATATGTGCCAACTTTAAAATGTGATATGGACACATATTCATATTACACTATTGTTACCTGTGAACTGAATGGGACCTCAGTTAACCTTATTTTGAAGGCATTGAAAGTAGACTTCTGGAACCATACTGAGGATGTTGACCAAGAGAAGGCTTTGGCAAAGCCAGGCATCAAACTGGACAGATGATGAGATGAAGATGATGCAGATGCTCACTGTCTATGCTAGACATGAGCAGAAGATGCAAGCACACTCCTAGAACTTTGCAATGATCGACATCTGGATCCAGATTATGAGGGAGCACCACAAACAAACTAGGATCTATCGGACTGATGTGCAGGTCTGCCAATGCTATGATGGCCTTCATTGGAGGGCCACAGAGGATTTTCACCAGAGGACAACAGAGATCTGAAACCAGCCACCTAATGCTTACAGAAAGTTACATCCTCCCCACCTTAACACCAGCATTATCATATATGTATATAGTAAACATAGGTGGTTATGTGATGTATTAAATTTCAAGTGCATTCCATGATTATCTGAATTAATATTTGTAATTTACATGGAAGTATAATGTGTTATAATCATGAAAGTTAACATTTGCATGTCAAAGCATTCTTTAATTATACACAACTATACTGGGCCAGTATAAACATTATACAGGACTGTTTAATTATACCTGTATATTAATATAAATTTCAAACATATTATTATTACTGCTATTCCATATTATCTGCTTTTAAAACAACTGAACAGTTTTGATGTCCCTTAGCTCATCTGGTTAAGCCAATTGGGAAAGTGGATGTCATTTACTTACGTGTGAGTTCAAATCCAGTTTTTGAGAAATTATTGCCAGTAATTCATTTAATATTGCATATCACGTATGGAAGCTCTATGTTTGTTTGGTAATTGGTACAGTACAGATTTTTACAAATCTAACATGGCCAAGGTGCACTGACCTATAGAATGTAAGCCATGGATAACTATGCATTTTTTCCATTATTGGCAAAGCTTCTAGAAGCATCATATAGTATTTGCATGTAAGTGTGAATGCTGAGTAATACATACATTAGTAAACTCTAAAATTTAAAATTCAAAACATTCTTTTCTCTTCCATTTCTTCCTTCATAGGATCATAGGAAAATAGGAGATTACTAGGCTATCAACACAGAGGTCATTTTAAGCCTAAAAAGCAGAAAAAACACAAAAAATGCCACAGTGGAACAGAATACCAGTGGAAATAAAACAATAAAATCCAAAAAAGTTCCAATACATCCACAGGATAAACCAAGGCAGATGTGATAGGAACCAGTTTAATAAACGGTAAACCTAGTTGTCTCATTTTAAGCCTAGTTGTCTCATCCCAAAATAATACCATGAAAATGCTAGTCAGTACCAAAGTTTGCATTTAGTGATGACTGCCCATGTCCAGGAAGGTTGTGAGTGCCATCCCCTGTAAGAATTTACAGCACCCCATCCTCTCGTCCAGGTTCCTCTTGAACAGTGTGATAGAGCTGCTCTGTTTCATATCAGTGGGTAGCTGTTCCAAAGATACAACAGTCGCTGGGAGATAAATATGCCCTCCAGCATGTTCTATTTAAGTCGCAGGCCATATTTAGGTCCCTGCCATGGGTATCCATAGTTCTCTTTGATTTACTGATATGCAGCAAGTTCATTAGGTTTGGGTCTTATATTGCTTTGTAGGCCAGGCATAATAAGTCTCCCCTAAGAAGTCTATATAACATAGAGTATAATGACAACGACTTTAGTTGGTTTGTGTAAGTCACATGCTGCAGTGCCTTGATCTTCTTTGTTAGAAACCTTTGAAGTCTCTCCAGTTGCTGCAGGTGTTATGTATGGTACATGTCGAATAGGGTTATACTCAATTATGGACCAGATTACGGGTTATAACCTCTTTTGCTCTCAAAGTGATGCCTTTACTAATCAAGTGGCTAATTAGAAAGCCTTCTTTACCACAGTAGACACATGGTGGTTGAAGTTAAGGATGCAGTCAACTTGTGATCCCAGGTCCCTTACCACTTTTTTTAGGTATTGTATTTGATTTGATAGTGTGAAGGGACATTGTTTGTGCTGAAGGGAATGATGATGCATTTCTTTGCATTCAGTTTGGGACTGTTACTAAGACACCAGTTGCTGGTCTATGTGAAACCCTCCTGGAGTATATTGACATCATTTAGGTATCCAATGACTGGACCTAGTTTGCAACCATCTGCAAACTTGGTCAGCCACAGCCCCATAGTTCTGACATGAACTTCTGAAAAGTATATACTAAAAAGAAGGGGGTCCAGCACTGACCCCTGTGTCACCGTGCTGATAACAGGTCTGCTAGTTGATGTGAAGTCACCCACTTTGATACTGTGTGCCCGGTTTGTGAGCCAGATGCAACCAATCTTACAATGACAGTGTTTACGTTCAGTTTGTTAAGTTTATTGGTTCATCAGTTTAATGAATGTAAGAACAATGAAGGTCATCCTATGTGTGAGTCGTGTAAATAAAACGCAAGTACAAGAAGTGTGGA
This sequence comes from Protopterus annectens, assembly GCF_019279795.1. Lineage (NCBI taxonomy): Eukaryota > Metazoa > Chordata > Ceratodontiformes > Protopteridae > Protopterus > Protopterus annectens. The sequence goes on along the minus strand of NC_056734.1, from coordinate 673,614,730 downwards.
TCTGTAATCATTATACTGTCTTATGGATGTAAGGTTAACACTGTATGTGAAGTCATTGACTCCCATAATACCTAATTTACATGAGAAGGTTTGAATCTCACAGTTGTACACTAATTTCTTTAATGGCTATTTATTTGTTTCAGGACAGACAAATGTTTTCTTGCAAACAATGCACAGTAAATTCAGTGTGCTGCCACAAATGTTTTATGCCTCAGATATACATTTTATCATTATTACATAATATAGACTTTTAAAACTGTGATGATATGGGCAAGTGCCAGCATTGCCAGTTGGAGTTTTGTAAAGAATGATATGTCCTCTGAATATCAAACTGATTTATACTGCTAAAAATATAGGGAAATCCCTATAAATTCTCTGTTTCACATTCCTAGAATATCCTTCCCCTTAACTTAAGGAATATACCTCATAAAGGCCAATTTAAACATGAGCTTAAAAACTACCTAATAAACACCTTGTTCTCTCAAATGTTAAACTCCTACCTGATATTACACTGCTCTCTTCCTAAGTTCTTCTACCTCAATCTAAGTACTTTTTATTATTTTTCTACTTGTCTATCTAATACTTCCTTCACTTTCTTTTACTCTACTCCCTGTTTCCTGTAAATACTGCTAAACAAAGAGTTTTTCCAGCTGTTACCTATATAAACTTTTTTTGCCATATTGAACCTATCTGATGTTATGTTCCTGATTTGTCTGCAATTTTGAACAAAACTGTATAAAAAAGCTATTTGAATTCTTCAATGTTTAACTACTTGAAACTATAACATTGTAATTATAGCTACTTTTTGTGATATTTTTGTGATACTTCTGTGATATTGTTACTTTTATCTGGAGCTTTTCTCCTCGGGTCTCCACTGAAAATAGACCCCTGGCTCAGCTGGACAAACCCGGTTAACAAATGACAATAAACAAATAAATAAATAAATACAAGATGCTTGTGTTACAAATATATTACAACTGCATGTCGTTTATGTATCAAACTGATTTGTACAGATGTTTGGTTTGTGCTGGAAATGTATTGGTGAGGTTTGCTTCTGCTAAAATCTATCAACAGTGCATCCTGCTGGAATGAAAAGAAATGCATATGTATTATTGTAACTGAATTAAATATATATGTTTTAATAGAGCATGCTGGCACAACAGAGACTAACCAGTTAACTTATTTTAAGAAAAATAAAGGAAATGTAAATGAGTTGTTAAACTATTAAAAGGCACCCCACAGTGCTGAATACGAATGGAAATGCTGGGTCTGGGAAAGAGCCTTTGTTCATTAATGGAGAGGCCCCAGGTACTGCCATAAACATTCGGGTGTGTATTGTGGCCATCTGTGCTAAATTCCTATCTCAACTTCAACGGTAAATACAGTGAGAACCTAGAGTCAGGTGACCAGATGAGGTAATTCTGACAGTTCTCATGGAAATCATATTTTACATATTACAAAGAGAACTCTCAGAGTATTGAGTATTCTGTTTGGGAAGCCTGACTAGAAAGGCCCACACCCTCAGCATCTTACCTTGTGGTAGTAAGTAACTTAACTAGGGAACAGTAAAATTCTCTTAGATTCATTCAGGAATATAGTGAAGCTTACTTTAGAGAGTGTTTTTCTTTATTTGTATGAGTCTGTCCATCAATGTGAATTTCAACATTTTCTGTGATTTGAACTTTGTGGTTTACTGTAAGTATATATTCAATATCTCCATGTTCTTTTATTTTTTTGTTATTAAATATATTTGAAACATTTATTATGGCTAGTCCTTGTAAAAGGTATATGATCTTTGAGAGTACCTATATTTATTTGGTGACACTGTGTGGGCCACTCCAGAATGTTTAGCCATCTTGGTGAACTACTGCCATTTGTATTAGTACTAATATTACAAAGTACAATTGGGCACCCTTTGCTAAGAGCCTCAACATAGCTGATTGTGGAATTTTTGGTGGTGGTGATAACTATCTTATACTCTGGACAGAAGGGGACATGGCAGGTAAATCTGTGCCAGCCTTTCCCAGGTGTGTGTGTGTGTGTGTGTGTGTGTGTGTGTGTGTGTGTATGTGTGTGTGTGTGTGTGTGTGTGTGTGTGTGTGTGTGTGTGTGTGTGTGTGTGTGTGTGTGTGTGTGTGTGTGTGTGTGTGTGTGTGTGTGTGTGTGTCAGCTACATGTGGCAAGGACATGAAGCACTAAATTTACAGAGAGGGCTTGGCTTGGAAACTTGACTGAGGACCTAACCCTACAGCTGTACCAGTGGGGAGTCTTACTGGGGACCTGGAGGGAGACAGATATAGAAAAATCCAGATCCCGGGCTGAGTGTTTTCCCTGTGTGCTCTTAAGGGAAATTGTGCTTGATGCAGAGAGGTCTGCAACTGGAAATATTGAGTGTATCCATTTGTATTCCAAGTCCACATCCCTCTCCAGTATCACTGTTAAGGATTAAAGCTCCTGGCGCAACATAGGGACGTCACATATTGGTGGCCATCACATATTGATAATAGTGGTGGACATCACAACAACTTTGAAAAAATGGGATGTCTTTTAGCTTAAATGGATAAGCAACATGGTAATGTAAATGTTGTTTGCCTATGTGTTGATTCAAATCATAGTGTAACCTACTTTGGATGAAATTTTGGCAGTTCATCATTGACTATTTCACATCACATATAACAGATCTATAGGTGTGTGGTAACTTATTCATTAGAGATTTTACTCATCTAGCATTGCCATGGTGCACTGATGCATATAGAGCTTAGGCAGTGGATGACTACACATATCTCTGTTATCCAAAAAGCTTCTAGAATCATCATACAGTATACTTCTGTTTATAGTGATGTGTGTATGAATGCTGAGTAATTCACACATTACCTATAACTTTTAAACTTCACAACAGCCTGTCATAAATCCATTACTTCTCTTTATTAGCTGTCCTCCTACTTACTTTGCATGATTATTTAATTATGAATAAAAAATGTAGTAAACGAAGTGGCTAAAAGCAAAATAAAGTTAATGAATGGCTAGCGCTTTCACATCAGTTTGTGATCAGACCAAAGAACATATTACTTCACTCCCTATATATATATATATATATATATATATATATATATATATATATATATATATATATATATATATATGAATCAATTAATTATAAATTCAGTTATCTAATTAAAATTTAAAATTAACATACAAATATAAAACATAAACTACCCTTATAAAATTCTTAATAAAAATACATATGTCTAAATATAAACTTCCATTTTATCTGCCTGATCTAACATCCAAATAAGACCTAATAAACTACAGTAATAAAACTTTTAGTAAAAATAAAACATATGCATTTAAGTGAGCACATATATTTTATCTAAGACACCTAGCTTTTAAATATGGCTTAATAGAAGCTCTATCATTGAGGCCAAGTGGTCTATCGGCTTGCAATTCTAAGATCCATTTTAACTCACGCTGTTCTGTTAAGTTTTTTAAATCTCCCAGTCTAGGGCTTGGATGTATGCATTCTATGACTTTAAAACTAAACTCATGTGTATTACAAAATAAAGCTGAATGTTTGGCTAGGGTCTTCTATCTTTATCCTTATTTCTGACTGCTGCTACATGTTTCCTTGCACATTCCCTTAATGTCCTGTTAGTCATACCTACATAAAATGAATTGCAGGTATTACACAGAGCTAAATAAATTACATTTTTCATTGTACAATTAGCTGAAACATTAAATTTATATATTCTATTAGTTTTAGGATGTATAAAGTTATTATCTAGGGCCAACACACTACAAATACTACAACTACCGCATTTCTTTAATCCACGTATGGTTGTGCTGCCATTACTTTTATTGCCAATGTGGCATAACAATCTCTTTAAATTTTTTCTATTCCTATAACTAAATTGAAGTCTATTCTTAATTACTTTATTTATATAATCATCTGCTTGTAATATAAACTGATTTTTGTTGATTATTTGACATATATATTCAACATTACAAGAATATTCCAGTCTAAGAGTTACTGTGTCTTTATCAAATTTGTCAAGTTCAGACATATAGGGTTTAGCTCTACTATTTCTCAGCACTTGTACCTCCTGTATACCTATCTCAATTTCCTTTCAGTAGAAAAAGAAAAAAAATGCAGGATAAAGCACTTTAAAACTCTGGAATCTTCAGCTATTCAGCCTTTAATAGATGGAGAATAAAAAACAAAATGCAACGCCACACTGAGGAAATGAAGTAAAGCACTTTTCATCTGGTGCAATAACCAAACTTCTTCAGACAACAAACAGTAGGCACAAAAAACAGATAGGTTTATAACCACACAAGAGAACTCCCCCCTCAGCCCCTTAATTACACAATTAACCAATACAACACAAAAGCAAAAGCAATTAATTATATACATGAATTGCAGCTTAAAGACCTTAGGTAAAATTCATCAAATTCCTCGCTGTTACTAAAAGCAACAAACACATCTAATGTAATAAATTAAGTACTATAAGATTTAAAATAGGAACTACTAAAATGGTATAATAACCTATTTAACATAATACATACTTTAAAAATCAAAAATTAAACATCAAAAGATGTTATTGTTGTTGAATACTCTGCCCCTCAATGTTAAATATACTTAGAATTCAGAACTTATATTATTCAGCCATTCCTCTACTGTAAAACTTTGCTACCTTAAGGGATAGTGTGTCTATACATAAGGGGTCCACCATGTTTCTCATACTACCATAAAGTTACTGGTAGCAAAATGACAGTGAATATATATATATATATATATATATATATATATATATATATATATATATATATAGGTATATAAATATATGAATGTATATAACACAACTCAGAACGCATAAATCTGATAGGTTACTCATAACAAAAACACTCATAAAAATATAAATTTTTATGAGTGTTTTTGTGTTGTATTGGTTAATTGTGTAATTAAGGGGTGGACGGGTGAGTTCTCTTGTGTGGTTATAAACCTAACTGTTTTTTGTGCCTACTGTTTGTTATCTGAAGAAGTTTGGTCATGCACCAGACGAAAAGCGCTTTACTTCATTTCCTCAGTGTGGCGTTGCATTTTGTTTTTTTTTTCTCTTGTCTATTAAAGGGCTGAATAGCTGAAGAGTCCAGAGTTTTGAAATGCTTTATCCTGCATTTTTTTGTTTTTCTACAGTTTGTGGTGTTGATTTGAAATTTTATCAGTTTCCTTTCTATTATATTTAAGTTCATGCAATTCTTTAAAAACTTCTATTCCATGCTATTGGTGTGGTATGAGTGATAATCCTTCTTTTTTTAATTTCTCCAAATCTTTTGGGTTTCCAGTACCATGTCAGGGTATGATTAAAGTTCATGAAATTAGTATTGCTTAAATCTTTGATGTTACCAAAAGGGCTCTTCGCATCAACCACAATGTACCCAAAACTGACTCATTTTACAGTTCATACAGAGTTATATGTATTGGTTGTAAATCCAAATACAAGTGTAAATTCTTTTTCATTTCATCCATTGCTCCTACTACCATTGGAACTGTCGGGGTAACTGTCTTCCATATCCTTTCTGCCTGCAAATCTTAATAATTTATGACTTTGTGTCTCTGTACATGAGAAAGAGTAATTGCTGGATGTAGCAATTTCAATGATCAATGCTACTTTTGTCTTTTTCATGGAGTACTATATCTGGTTTTCTCACATCTATGTTTTGAATTGTTGGTAATTAGTGATCCCATATGATATATACTTCATCATTTTCTATAATGTTATTTGCTCATGTTTCCAGTGCTCCTTGGCTACTACTATATTGTAGTGTTTACACAATCCCCAGTTCAACAATCTTGCCACATTATTGTGTCTTTCAATGTACAAGCCTTCTGCCATGAGTTTATCACACCCAGCAACAAGGTGTGTGACTGTTTAAAATAAAAGTTTTTTTACAGAATCTGCATTTGTCTGTTTCTCCTATATATTCAATTGACTTTGTAAACCAGCAAGTAGATAGGCCATTATCTCTGACTGCCATCATTTACCATTTATCCTTTTGTTTCAACTCATCTCTTCTTAAACATTCCTGCATCAAATTCTGATCAACATGGAGTTGTTCCAGGAGATCTCTATACTTGCCAATATATTTATGGCTTTATCACATGTCTTTTCTTCTTATCTGATACTTCTCCTTATATTACTTCTTTTGTTTTTGGTAATTCACTTGCTGTCTGATTTTTGACTACTTGTGGTTTGATTTCCATTCCTGCTTGCCACCTGAATGTTTCTGCTAAACCAAGCAGCATTCTTCTTAGACTTCCTCTCGTCATGTTGTAAAACCTTCACTATGTTTGGATCTAATGATGTCAGCAGATATGTATGCAATCCCACAATTGCAGATTTATGTTATTATTTTTATTTTATTTTATTTGCAGTGTGTTTGCCAGGATGGTCCATTGGGTCACGAGGAGCTTGTTTTCAATGGCGTCCTGGGGAGAAAAGCTCCAGCAAACAAAAAAAATGCAAATTACTTAATAAAAGCAAGTTATAACAACAGAAAGTACAGCAATACAGGTAAATGGCATTAGCAAAATGCAAAAGCAGAGAAATCTTTAAAAAAGGCAATCAAAGTTATATATAAAAGTTTGTTAATTCCATCAGTTGCTTAACAGAGTTAAAAAGCATTATAGATGTATTAGCTCTTGGAGTATATCTTAAGTTGGGTGACTTTATGTAGGATCGGAACAGGAGCTTTCTCAGTGGGATGTTAGGTGGGAGTGAAGTAAAGTTTTGAAGGAAGAGAGGCTGCCAGTGGTACAGATAAGAGGTGGGAGTGAATTCCAGAGGTGAGCTAGAGAGAAGGACAGAAGATTTTTGCCTGGTGGACGGGAAGGTTTATGCAGTTTGATCAGATTTTGGGAGTTAGATCTTAGGAGTCTATCAGGTTGATGCATTTTAAGTGTAATGGCTAGGGAGGGGCAGACAGAGGGACTGAAGATAAGTTTGTGTGCTTGGATAAGTTGAATATAGGAGAGGTAAATGGGTAGCTCTAGCCAATTCAGTTTATGAAGGGCAATACAGTGGTGTGCAGAAGATCTGTGGCCTGTTGCAAATTTTGAAATTTTATTGTAACAGGAGGATTGTTTTGTCTTGAGGGAGGATTGCGGGTTAATAAGGAGTGGGGCACTATATAGCAGGGATGGGATGAGGTATGTGGTAGAGAGAATAAGCTTAGTAGAGGGAGAGATGTAGCAATTGTGATGATAAAGCATGCTGAGTTTCTTATAGGTTCATAGATTCATAGGTAGGTACTAGGCTATCTGCCCAAAGGCATTTATAAGCCTAGCCAGAATGTGTTGGTTTTCGCCACCACCTTAGATTAGTTCCCTGTGCCTCTGTCCAGCAGAGCCACTGAAGTGATCACCGGGGTAAACTTTCTGTTCCCCATTCACTCGTCAAGGTTTCTCTTGAAGAGTGTTAGCAAGGAGCTCTGTCTAATGTAGATTGGAATCTTGTTCCAAAGCATGGGAAGTTTCTGGGACAGGAATCTATCCCTCCAGCACATCCTATTTATTGTTGTAGTGAGGTTTAGATCCCTAGAGTGTGTGGCTTCAGGGGATAAGGTTTTCTTTAGGTGGAGCATGTCCATCAATTCTGGGTTGGATATGGCCATATGTCAGGCAAAGATCACCTCTGAGTAGGCGGTATGCAACTGAGTACAGCTGGAGTTTATTCAGTCAAGCTGCATAAGGCATCTGTTTGAGGCCAGTGATCCTCTTGGTGAGATACTTCTGTGGGCTTTCCAGCTGTTCAGGTGTCTTGTAAGGTACATCCTGAATGGGATGTTGTACTCTATGATGGGTCTGATGAGTGATAAGTAGAGGGGCACAATGACCTCTTTTGATCTGGATGCAAACCCTTTTGTGATTAGGTGGGCCACATAGAAGGATTTTCTAACCACTTCGGCAATGTGATTATCAAAGGAGAGATTACTATCTACTTGAGTCCCCAGATCCCTTATTACATTTTCTGTATTTAGGGGGCTACAACCTATGTGGTAGTTTGTTTGTACTTTGTTTGTTCCAAAGGGGATGACTATGCACGTTTTGGCATTTAGCTTGAGGCCATGATTTTGACACCAGGTATCCGTCTCAGTGAGACACTTTTGGAGGATGTCTGTGTCAACTGGAGAGTCAATTATAGCCCCTAGTTTGCAGTTGTCTGTGAACTTGGTCAGCCATAGTCCTCCTGTGCTTGTCTGTACCTCTGAGAAGTATATGCTGAACAGGAGGGGTGCTAGGACTGAGCCCTGGGGAATGCCACTTGTAACCGGTTTAGAGTCAGACCTAGCTCCCGCAACTCTCACCATGTGGGTTCTGTCCATGAGCCAATTGGCAACTCATCTTGTGACATAGGGGTTTATGTTCAGGCTGGTGAGCTATAACACCAGAATGGGGAATGGTGTTGAAGGCCTTTGCAAGGTCTAGGTATGCTGTGTGTACCACCTTTCCCTCATCTATAGCCTTGGTAACTGTATCAAAGAAGCCCACCAGATTTAGGAGGCATGATCTGCCCTTAACAAAGCCGAACTGGGTAGGGTCCAGTGTTTGGAGGTTCCCAATGCCTCTGTTAAGGAGTTCCATGATAATGCACTCCATAGCCTTGTAGACCAAGCTAGTCAGGCTTATAGGTCGATAGTTCCTGGGGTCTGTTGTGGCTCCACCTTTGTGAAGCAGAATAACCTTTGCTGTATACCACTCTATGGGTACGTAGCTTGTGGAGAGGCTGAGTTTGAACAGTGTGTTTAGGTGAGGGGTTAGTTCGTCTTTGAGCTTGTGTAGGACGCAGCCTGGGACACCATCCGGTCCCATTGATGCTGTGTTTTTGGATTTGGAGAGGGCTGTTTTAACCTGAGTGTCTGTGATTTCAGGGGCTCTATATTCTTCTGGTATGGTTATGGGCCCTTTTGGGGATGAGAGGGGGGTGAAGTTGGCACTGGACCTGTCTGCCAGGATGTTGGCAATATCGGTTGGTTCAGTGTATTTTGTGCCATTCTGCATTAATTCCGAGCAGATCTGAGCATTGCGACTTAGATTCTTGACATAGCTAAAGAATGCCTTGTGGTTATCTTTGGAGTTCTTGGCAATTTTTCTTTCGAAGCTCGCCTTGGACAATTTTATGAGGGGTCGCAGTTTCTTGCTGATACTGATCAGGGATGTCTTTCCTTCTTGTGATTTTACTCTTTTCTGTACTAGTTTCCTCCTTCTGTTGTATAGCTTGTTTGTGGCAGGGGTCCACCAGACTGGTTTCCTTTTCTTGGAGGAGTGAGTCTTGATTTTGATTGGGATAGCATGATCCATGCATTCTTGTAGGTGCCTGTAGAATGCATTAGTGAAGGATTTTGCAGCTTGGACAACGTTATCCTTTAGCATGGAGGCTTTGAAACTTTTCACCTCGGTCTTAAGTAATGTGAAGTTTGCTTTTGAAAAGTTTTTCACAATGGTTTCCTTGTCCGGGGATGGGGGTGGAATGTGGATACCCAAAGTGATTTGTTTATGGTCAGATCTAACCAGCAAGGGGTGGAACACCGGTCACCCATGTTGGTGATGACCAGGTCCAATATGTTGTCACCTTTGGTGGGAGTGTTGACCAGTTGATCCATGGTGTTTGAGTTTATAAATTCTAGAAAATGTTGGGCAAGGGAGTTAGTACTTGAGTAGTTTTCCCAGTTAATATTTGGGTAGTTGAAACCACCCAATATTAGGGTGTTTGGTAGGACCTTTACGTTTCCCAGTGTTTCCAGAAATGTGGAATGGGGGTCCTGGGACATGGTGGGTGATCTGTAACAAGCTACAATTTGAATTTCAGTTTTGCCCATTGTTAGTTGCACATGGATGATCTCTGAAGCATCGTGCTGTGCCACTAACCTGAGTTATGAGTTATGAGTTTTATTGGTTTTACTTGTAGGTGGGTATCAAACTTGAGTTGGTCATTGATGAGGATGCCTAGTAATTTTGCATTAGATGCTATTTTGAGAGGTGTGCTGTTCTGACTGGTGGTAGAAAAAGTGTTTCTTTCTAGGGTGGTGATTTTGGAAGGGGTAAATATCATGAGTTTGGTTTTAGAGGCATTAAGTGCTAGGTAGCTGTCTAGCATCCATTTTTTGGTGGAGGAGAAGGCATCTTGAGTTCATTTTGTTAGTAGGAGATGGAAGTGGCAGAACAGATTATAGTTGAATCACTGGCATATTGGATGAGACTAGCATTAGGAATGGTCTGATAGAAGTCATTTATGAAAATGTTAAATAGCAGTGGACCTAGAATTGAACCCTGGGGTACTCCTGTGGGAGTGTTGAATAATGAGGAGCTAGCTTTTTCCACTTTACTGATTGTTGCCTATTTGAGAGGTAACTGGTGAACCAGTTGATAGAGGAGGGGAAAGATTTAGTTTAGAGAGTTTGGTAATCAGTAGGTTGTGAGAGATGGTACCAAAGGCTTTTGAAAGGTCTAGTAGGAGGGTGGATACAGTGTGGCTGGAGTCACAGGCCTTGTCAATGGTTTCTAGAAAGCAGAGGAGAAAAGTGGTTTTGCTATGGCCAGGTCTGAATCCATGTTGTGTGGGAGTTAGAAGGTGGTTGTTTGTGAGATAAGGTAAACGTTGAAGGTGGATGCATTTTTCGAGAAGTTTAGAAATGGAGGATAAGATGGCAATAGTTCGAAAGTTTGGGATGTTTTGTTATTACCCCCTTTATGGAGTGGAATAATAAAGGCCTTTTTCCAGAGTTGGGGTACATAGCCTTCTGTGATTGATCAGTTTATTAGAATGTAGATATGAAGCGCTATGGCTTCTACTGCTGTCTTTAAGAAGTAGGAGGGGATTTGATCAGGAGCATTAGAGGTTGGTTTCAGGTTTTGAAGGAGTTTTTTTATAGTAGATATAGGGATGGGATTTATGGAGAAGGGAGGAAGTTGAGAGGCAGAGGTACTAGAGTAGGAGGGGGTAGGTGAAGGTAGGGGTGTGGAAGTAAAATTGTTGGTGAAGGTAGATGTTAGTTTGACTATGGAATCGAAGAAGAAAGAATTAAACTGGGTAGCTAGGTCTATGTCAGCAGCATTTGGATCGGGGGTGGGGTTTTCTATTTTACCTGGGTTAAGGAGAGAGGAGATTCCATCCCAGAATTTTTTGGGGTTTGTATTATGATTGGTCTGGAGTGTGGAAAAAATAGGATTTTCAGTTTGAAATAATATCTTTCTACTTTGTTTTGAAGTATTTTGTACTCATTGAAGGTGGTTATAGTTTTGTTTTTGTGGTAGCATTTCCAAACTTTATTTCGGAGTCGCATGATGCTTACAGTATCTTTTGTTAGCCAAGGGACGGATTTACTTTTAATATGTTTTGTTTTCAGGGGGCCAAGAAATCTAACAAGTTTACGAAAGCTGTATTGAAGTAGGTAATGGCATTATCTAAGGTTAAAGTTTTTAGTGGGTTCCAGTTTATTTCTTTGCACAAGTTTATAAATGTATTGGGGTTAAGGTTTTTTAGGGACCGAGTGGAGATATAGGTATGGAATAGTTGTAAGGAGGGGGAAAGATGGTGGCAAAGGTGGAAAAGTGATCGCTGAGTGGGTCGGGAAGGGTGCCACTATCAGAGATGTTGTGAGGATGAGAAACTAGAATTCAATCAAGGGTACTTCCAGTGGAGAAGTCCTTGGAAGGTCTGGTTGCAGCATTGATCATTTTGGGACAAGTTGTAGAGGTTTAATTTAGAGGGTTTGTGGGAGATTGAATAGCGGCCCAGTTAATATTTATATCACCCAGAATTATAGTCTCATTGGTTACATTGGTGGAAAGCCAAGAAAGACTGTCTTCAAGGACTGGGACATTGTCTCCAGAAGGGATGTAAAGGGTAACTATGCAGATGAGCTTATATTTGTTTATCTGATGTAGAGCTGGAATTAGTAAATCATTAGCAAATTGGGGAATCTGTTTGGTGTAGGGAGTAACTAAGAGGGAGGATGAGTAGAGGAGAGTGACTCTCCTACCTTTTTTATGAGTTCTATCTTTTCTAATTATGCAGTAGTTGGGTGGTATTAGTTCAGAGTCTTTTATATGGGGTTTCAGCCAGGTTTTGGAGATGGACCAGATATTTGGCTGATTGTGGAGAAGCCAGGCATGGAGGTTAGGGATCTTATTACATATGCTCTGAACATTTAGAGCTGTGAAATGGAGGGATTTAATAGTGGAGTGGGTGAAATGAGAGGGGGAGGTTGGGACTTGAGGGTGAAGGAGGCCAGGGTTCGGCTGGATATCACCGGAGAGAAGGATGGTGATGAACTGGAAAATATAGGAAAAGAGGTGTTTAGATAGCTTAGTATCTGGTTTATAGGTTACTAGTTTTGTAGGAGTAGTAGTACTAATAAGAATGAGAGTTGTAATTTTGGAAATGGGTTTAAGTTTAAGGGGGAAGAGTAAATGGTGTTGAAGAGGTAGAGACAGGAGGATATGAAGGTTGAGGAGTGTGCAGGTTTTGTGTAGAATGGATTAGTTGTATGAAAAGGAGGAGAGTGATTAGCATTAAGAGGTCTGGTGAGATAGCTTAGATAGCATAGGGTGAGAAGAAATAGTAGCTGAGTTAGAAATAAGGAAGATTTAGTAGGCATGGTGTTTGTTCAGGTTGCTATTAGGGTGTGAGTTTAGATATTATTAGGTGCTGTGATGGGCTGAAGTAAGTGAGGTTGGATTTATTGAATGGAAAGGGGTGGGATTAATTAGTAGGGATGAGATTGGATAAGTTGATTTTGGGTTGGGGTGGTGAATGTGGTTTACTTTCTATAAGTGTAGAGGTGCTAGGGGCAGGTGGAATTTGGGGGCAGGGTAGGGGAGCAGAGTGAGTCCACAGGGTGAACTAAGCAGGTAGAGCCAAGGAGGAGGGAGAAGGCAAGTCAGCGAAGAACAATCAGTGGACTGAATGGCAAGCTTAGAGGTAAGAAGGCACAGGGATGAGTCACTATTTTAATATTGTTTGATGATAGGCGAAGCAGAGAGGTATACAGGGCTTTATGGCTGAAACAGGGCAAAGACAGTAGAGAAATATTAACATAGGGCAATAATAGGATTTATAGAAGATCTATATATATAATCAATTTTGAGGAGGTCCATACCTCCTTTACAGCATGGAATATATAATCTTGATATACACTGATTTTTATATACTATTTGATAAGCATGAACCATTTTTCTTGTTTTTCTGTCCATCTGATCCAAGACCTTTTGGTGTCAGTAATTACAGCAAAACAATAAGTTAAAACAGGAAGAGCAAATTGGTTATAGCCTGGGCTTTATTCCTAAATGTCAAGACTGCTTTCTGTATTAGTTTATTTTCCTAAAGTATTCCTTATTAAGTTTTATTCAAACTTGCTCATGATTTATTACCAATCCTTAATCAGTTCCCAAATTATGTATACACTCCTTCCTACTGAAGAATCTTTATCTCACATTCCTATCCTAGATTGATATTTTCTTGGTACTGCAACTTTCCTGCTTTAAACATTGCTTTTGCACATTTACCAAGACAAAATTTCATTCTTGTATCATCTGAGAAAGTTGTACCTACTTGTAGTTTTGCTTTCAACTCCTCAGCTGATAAATTGTACAGTTTTAAGTCATCCACAAAAAGTAGATGAGAAATCTTTAGGCACGTTTGTTTTCTGGAGGCCAAATTATAACCAAGACATAATCTGTTAAGTAAACAGCTTAATGGGTTAATGGCATGACAAAACAACAGTAGTGACAAAGAATCACCCTGGAATATCCCATTTTGAATGTTTATCTCTGGGATAATAATTTGTCCTTTGTCATGGCTTAATTGCAAACTGTTTGCCACTGTTTCACGGTCACTGTAATATAATTGATCATTGCAGGATGTGTCATATACTTCTGTAAGTACTCCTTTATCCATAAATGTGAGATGATGTCAAATCCTTTTTTTGTAATTTATCATTCCCATACTTAGATTCTTCTCCTTTTTACAATTCTCCATTATGGCTTTATTTAGCAACAAATTATCCTTTGTTTCATAGGATTGTCTTTTGTTAACCTTTTATTCTACTGCCATGACTGAGTTGTCTTCTATATCACTATAATCTCTGTCTGCATCAAATCCAGTATATAGTTGGTACATGTGGAAGCAAGATACCCGGACCATTCCAATAGTAGTAGGAGCAACAGGTCTTATAAAAAAGAATCTACAATAATATTTAGATATGTTATTAATCCATGTAACTCTGCACAAATTGCAAAAGGAGTCATTACCGGGTACATTGCAGGTGCTCCAAAGAGCACTTTTGGCTGACATCAAAGACTGAAACAATAGTAATTTCATGAACTTCAATCGTACTTTGACTTAAGATTGGGGTCCTTTCCCATCATGATATTACAAACCCAAAAGACTTAAAGAAATTAAAAATTGGTACATCATTTCAAGGTAAATTATTGGTCTCTAGTTTTTATGATGGCTTATAGGTTCAATCTTAAGAAGTATCATTTTTTTCCTTTTGTTACCCAGGTTGATGTCTGTTTGGGATGCGCATATACGTAGTTCTTACTCAGGGCTAAAACTTTGTGCAAAGATATTACTTAATACTTTCAGACAGAAGTTAGGCATTGCATCTTGGTCTGGAGTTTTCTAGTTAGGAGCTTTTCTTTATTTTGTTTCAATTTCTCTGGCTGTTACTTCATCCCATTTCACATCCCCTACATTTGAACTCCCTACAATTTCTTTTAATTTTTCTTTCCATTCAGCATGTTTGTTATGTTCCACAGGATCTTCATAAACATTTCTCCAAGATATGTCTATTCCTTCTTTATTGTTGGTGTTTCTTTTTCTTTTATTTGCTTCCCAGTTCTCTATAAAACTTTTTGGGTCTCAATGAATCACTTATTTTTGTGCTTTTCCTTTATGTTTATCTGTATATATTCATTTTTCTGCCTGTGCTGATATATTTAGTTTGTTTTTTGCAATAATGTGTGTTAGATTCTGGTCTGTTCTGACACTGTTCATTGCTTTTATCATATCTATCCTTCCTTGTATTTTTGTTGATCTGTTCCATGTTCTACATTCTTCTTACAGTAACACTTCTTATCTTAACTGCTTTATAGTTTTCTCTGTTCAATTGTTCCATGATGGCATTTTATTTCTTTTCTACTTTTCCATTATTACTCTGTACTTTAGTGTCAAGACTTTATCTGTTATTATTTTAGCTGCATATCATATGTACTTCTGTTATATCACATTAATTTCTGGTAATAGTCTTGATTACTGCATTCATTTGTTTTATCAGACTCCTAACATTTTGGATCTTATTAACATTCTGTAATCTATTTCTTTCATCAGCCTTAATATATATTTTCTCTATTAGATCAAGCAACGCTTCTCTTAGATCATTTTCTTCTAAACTGAGGGCACATTATTTGCAGTCTGTTTCCTGCAGGCATTCTACAGAAAGTTCCAGAACATCTTCCTGTGACATTGTCTCCATCAGAATTGTCACTGTTAACTGCTCCTTCCCTTGCTGTGCAACTCCAGCTGAACTTTTGTACTAATTTCCTACTGAAGGGTTTGGAGCATCATCTTGTGGCAAGTGATCAGATGCTTCCTGTTCCACCTGTTTCTCTTTAATTTGGAGATTTATTGCACCATCATGCTGTGATGTTAGCTGAGTTGAGTTTTCTAAACTAAATGCTTCACTTCACAGGTAATCCATAACTTCAATATCTATTTATTTAACATCTCCATTACCAATCCTCTTTTCTTCTTTCTCCCTTTTTTTTTTTTTTTTGTATTGTGAAATTTTCCGTATCGGGATGCCTTTGCGTGTATTTCTCTTCAAATATATTTGGTGTTGCATTTTTGTATTGATTAGTTTTGCTTTCACCTTTGCATAATCAAATCTCTTTTTCTTTCCCTTGTGAATATTTTTTCTTCAGATTTCTCCCACTCCACCTAATTCTCCATAATTTGGGGGCTAATTGTTCCATCTTGCTGTGACATAACCTGTGTTAGACTTTCTACACTAAACCCTTCACTTTTCAGGTATTCTGTAACTTCAGTTTCTATTTGATTAACTTCTACCATATTAATCTTCTGTTCTATATTCCCCCTTTGTGTTCTTATTTTTTGTATTGTGATATTTCCCATTTTGGGGCGCATTTGCCTGTATATCTCTTCAAATACCTTTAGAGTAGCATTTTTATATTGCTTAGTCTGGTTTTCTCCTGTAAATAAACAATGCACTACATCAAATCTCTTTTTCTTTGCTATGTCCATATTTCTTTTTATACCTCTTAAAATACTCTGGGTTTTGTACTTATATGTTTTCATACTTCCTCCGTTGCTTCTTTTCCCAGGCAGTCCAAAGTTTCATTGTCTATATAATGCTTTTCAAGGATTTTTTTGTACTAATGAGCATACTTTTTTATCTGAAGCTTTTGACAGTTTTTCTTGTGTAAGTATTTTTCTTTCCTCTAATTTCTCTTAATTTGTTGAATATCTTCTATCTGGGAATTCTGGTCTTCTTGCATAATAGTAATGATACGTAATTTCTTCCTTATCCTCAACAGTCCACTCTGTCATCTTTATGGCTCTTTTTTTTGGTTTATCAGGTTTTATGGGTTTTTTTGTGGACTACTACTTTCTAAAATGGGGGAGGGGCGTCCTACCCTTGAGCCTGGCCTAACCCCAACTGTAGGAATGTTTCTGTGTCTTGAGGATTCTACACTGCAATTTTTCCAGTACTGGCATCAGTGCAGCTACCAGGACTAGGCTCCTTTTTTTATCCTGGGACTTGTGCACTCAGATATCTTTTTGATTTTTTAACCTACCTCTCTCCATGATATATGCTATATAAAATACAGTGCATATATATCACTGTTGTCTTGGTGAGATATAGTGAAAACAGGGACCACCATGTAAATGTTCTCACCAAAACATGAGGATGCAGTTCCAGCACTACTATTCTATTCTTCGTCCTGATTTCATCATCTCTTCATCTGGACTTTTTTTCTGTTTGGTTATGTAATGTCATTGCATGTTACACATCTATGTTGTAGACCTGAACAGCCATATGTGTTGCTTGTGGCATGGAATGTGTCTTTGACATATGGATCCCATTTCTCCTGTGTTTGTGTTGTGTACACTTATTTGTTTTTACACAGTTACATTAAACTTTAGCTGTGGTATTGCTTTCTACCACTGTGCTTAGTTGTTTGCCTTTTTCATGCAGGGTTGGAGGATTCTGTCTTCTCCTGCATTTCCTTTCATGGATATGATCATCCTTGCTGTTGCGTGACTTACACTTGTACTGCTGTCAGCCTAGCGGGTGATTGTATTTGATATCCATTGTGTATTGCAATGACAGCACTCTTCATTTAGTGTTCTCTGACTCACACACACACACACACACACACACACACACACACACACACACACACACACACACACACACACACAGACACACACACACCATTGGTCATACTCATGGTTTGAGTGTAACACAGTTTGCAACATTTCGGTACTAATTTAAATTTATGCATTGGTACATATGTATTTTTGCATTTCACCATGGTTGGTATGCATCCCAACACTGTTTGTCATTTTTCCTTCACCCATGTTGTATAGTCTGTATATGCACTGTCTGTGTACCTGTGTATCTTACCTACCTGTGCTTTACTAAACTCTGTCTTGCATGTCTTGTGATAGTTGTTATATGTTTGTACCTGCTCTTTTGCCCACTTCCTCTTTTCATCTTTTCCATTCCTCCTATTTTCCAAAAAAAAAAAAAACAAAAAAAAACAATGGGCCTATTTCCACCAAAAACAACAATAAAAAAATGCCCATGCCCCTTTGCCTCTCCCACTGACCTTCCTATTCCAGAAGAATACCTTTTATGTGCCCCTCTTCTTCACTTTCACCCCATATCCACCTTTCAATCACCCTATTTCCTTAAGTTTATGCATTACTTGTGTTTCCCACATATGTCCTACACCCATTGTTAGGTACTGTTACCATAGTGATGTTGCCATGATTGCCCACCACCTTAATTAATTCATTTTTTTTATTGGAAATTTTGTGGATTATGTCAGATTCTGCAAACGGTGATGGGTGTATTTATATATGACCATCTACATATTATGATGATATCCATAATTGTGAATATTTGTCACTTTTCGGGCATAATTGTCGATGCGCATTTGTCTTCATTTAGTACTTTCCATGTATTGCTGACAGTTCCGCTTCTGTACCATCCTTACATGTGCTTTGGTATAACTGATCGTGGTTGCGCTGATATAACAAGTTATGTTTGCCTTTCTCTGAGGTATTCTCCATAGACTGCAGCATGTTTTCATATTATTTGGTTAGCTGCAAATCTTGTGTGAAACGTAGAAGATTGTTCCAGGTTCATCGAAGTTTATGGGATCAAGTGCCTTGTCTTGAACACATAATAACATGGTTACTATCATGTGGTCAAGACATGGATGCCAAGAAATGTGTGTTTTGACATCCAAATTGAGAACACATAATGAAGTAATTTTAGCAGCAATCCAATCATAATTCTTCCTAATGCATGGAGCTTTATCTGTTCTATATACTACCAGTTACAGAAAAAAAGCACCAAGTATTTCTTTGGCTTTGGAAACTGGTAGAACACTTAGTGAGCACTTTTAAGCAGACAGCAACATACCTTTCTGCTTATTTGTTCAAATATTCTAAGGAGACAAAGGATTAAAATTACTGACAGTTTTTCTATATAGCTCTAGTACACTTAAAATTTTAATAGAATTGCAAGATTTACATCAATATGGATTTTCTGAGCAATAAGAAGTATAAAACTCTAATTCTGCCATTTCTAGCTAACTGCAATCCCCAGTGGTTTACAAGAAAAAAAAAGAATTCAAGGGACAGAGGAAAAATGTGAGACAAACATAGGGACAGTGA
>NC_056734.1:673525741-673593241 GCF_019279795.1 Protopterus annectens | reverse complement strand
GGAACGTATACGTGTTTGATTCATCAGTGGTGAGCTGAACAGGTACTGATGATGTTATAATGAAAGAGAGAAGATCTCTGAATTGTGGTTCATGACAGACAGATTTTTATCGAATACCTGACATTCAATTAATAGCTGTTTTCTTTGCATGCTGCAAAATGTTATTTTTGGCTGCCCTTCTGTGCATGCGCTATTACCGTGCTTTCAAAGGTGTCTGCAATGTGCTTTTTTTCTTTTCTACAAACCTTTGTGTGAGTGCTTGTATTTTCAGTTAGCTGCAACAAAAGTCTACTCCCACCCCATTTCATATGTAATTTTTCCATATTGGACTGGACATTCCTAGGCCCCATGTCATTCGGCATGGGTACAGTTGTACAAGAGTTCACTGCATCATTCCATGCATTAACACCCTGTCATTACACTGCTTTATTTCATATTGCACTGAGATATGACTGTGAGCTCTTCTATATAATTGTACTGTGCACACTACATCTATGCATGGTGCCAGTCTGTTTACATCTTGACTCACCCGGAGTGGTGTTACACTTGCTGTACATTCTTTAGTTTTCCCACCTGTCTGGAGTTAGAGGCAAAGCTCTTCAGCTGTGGGAATTTTAATGCTTAACTGCTTTTCTCACCAATTATCACTCATATTATATGTTTATACTTGTCTGTGTTTACTACATTATTGCAATATTCTTGACTGTAGCAGTTTTTGTACATTATTTCATTATTCAACACAAGCCTTGTTAGTGTTTTTCTTTGCAATAACCTACTGTTGCCCTGTTTTTACTCACACAGCTGTTGAAGTCTCCTCCATACTATTTTTTCTAGCTGAGTAATAATTTTTCAATACTTCCATTTTGAAAAAAACTATAATCTGTTACTTGCTATTTGACAGAGTATCAGAACATCACCACAGGAAGATCATTTCATATTGGAACCGGATGAGTTTCAAAAGTTGTGCTGAACTCAGAGAAAAAGGAAGTGCTAAGATTTATGTCAGTTTTCATCTTTTTCCATTTCTCCACGATTATGCCAACTCAGAGTTGGGATACATAGAGACTGATAGTGCAGAGCTTTCCCACATATGAGGTTGCAGGGGGTTGTTAGTTATGTGGAGATGTCATCTTCTGTGACTTGAGATGCATTTATGGTGTTTAGCTGCACGTCAATTAAATGACAAATGATTAACCATAGTAATCCTTTAGCTCATTATTGAGATAAATCAGAAGTGGATAAATACATGAATTCAAAAATGTTGTAAAACTATATCTAGTCAACACCTCAACCTGTTACTGCAACTCCTAGCCTTCCTGTTCTAACTGGTGGTGCTTATCAACTATCTCATAGCTCTCAACATCTTAGAGTAGGAAATCTGGACAAAACTATAAATAATGGGGGGACAAAGGCCCAAAAATAGGGACAATTTTTAAATATTGCTCTTACAAACATAGAAAGTTGACAGAATAACAGGTTTTACATTAGCAAGAATTTTCTGAATTGTATGAAGCCTGAATCTCAAATGCCTGTCATTACTTTCTGACTTCAGTCCTGAAATATTTAGCAATGATTTGCCAGTAAACCACTATTTTACAAGTAACAGGCCAAAAATATGAAGCAAAAATCTGGACGTTCTGTGAAAATCTGTACAGTTGAGAGGTATCTGATCCTGACTGTACTGTGTATCTTGCAAAGATTCTCTCAGATAGTTAATTTGATGTTTACTGACTAGACCATGAATTTTTGTTGAAATAGTGTAACTCATAAACTCAAATTCCCTGGCACAAGCTACTTCTATGATACAGCTTCTCTTTAAATACTCATGGTTATTGCTTCTCCACAGTGTAATCTTACTGCAAAGTGTACAAACGCTTACTGTATTACTCACTGTATTTTATTCAATTATGTATTATTTTCAGTAATGTATCTAAGCTTATCTTATGTCCTTTTTATCAATCTTTGTATATTAATAACTGTTGAGCCTCCGCTGAAAAAGTCGGACACTCCCGGTCAACAAATGTCAAATAAATAAACAATAAATAAGTAAATAAAACCATTAAAGGCCTTACTTCATTAATGTCTGCCAAAAAATTAGGAAAAAGGAGAGCGAAAACATGACAGAAGCTGCAGTAATGGTTATGTAAACAATTTAAGAATTTATTTAAGTGGGAGACTAGAAAACAAGATTGCAAATTCTTAACACAAGGTGAATTGTGTTCCTCTGTAGAGGTTCAACTCATTCCATTATCTGAGACATTAGCACAGTCAGAATGTTTTGATACAAGTTTATGTTCAGGTCAAATGACCACCAATGAAACCCAGGATATCTCCAACCCATGTATCTGGATTATGTTTGAATATGTTCTGATTCTTTGATTTCCTAATGTTAACTGGTAGTTTATTCTATAGTAAAGAAGCTCTTGCTATAAAATGAGAATGGCTTTTGAATATTGTAATTTCTGAACTTTAAATTATTGATTTCAATATCTGGCATAGACTGCATATGTTTGTCTATGAATACTTTGTATAAAAAAAAATTGCCCCTATTATATCTCTGCATCCTTTTCAATTAGTTCAGATACCTACATCATTTTGCATAAGCGGTACTATATGTGTATAGGAGCCTCCAAGTAAATTTACATTGGACTTACTGATCCATTTTAGTTATAAATGCAAAATATATTGTTGAATTATTTCCCCTTGATTTTAAGTGCAAAAATGTTGTTGAATTCTATAATAGGTCTTATGCACATTTTGTAAATAGTTAATTATGGTGGTATCTCTGAGAATAGCATTTTTTATCATAATGCTCAGTTTTCTTAATTCCAGTGATGTTATTCCATATATATGCTTTCCAAAGGAAAATTTGTCAGCAGTAGTAACACTCAAATCTTTATATTGTCTCACTGTTTTCAACTAATTCATTGTCGTAAAGAGTGATTGAATAATGTAAGGTTTTTCAAAATATGTAAGACTGCATTTGTCAACAGAAAACTTTTCAGACCAACCAACTATGTATGTGAGATATCCAGACTGAATCTCATATAATTAGTTTGTCACTGCAATATTAACACTAGAGGACAATCACACACCCAGCAGAGGTAAAGTACGACAGGAGAATGAAGAGCAGGTACACTGGAATCTTGAGGTGCGCAATTAATTAATGCTATAAATTACTTTTGGTGAGAATTTTTCTGTTTTGTACTTTTAATTTCTTTTAACTAAGTATGATGTGCCTTAGAAAATCAAATGTCAAGCTTATTTTCTTGCCATTGTGAATAATAATCTGAAGTTTATCTCAGTTTAATGTTTTAGTTTTTGTCTTGAGTTCTTCCATAGTTCCACAATACTTCTGGAAAAAAAAAACAAGTCATGAAGGAGTACAAGTAATTCTAAGGTACATTTCAGGTGTTTCTGCAGACTGGGGTATCCTTTGGACCTTGTGCATTCTGTGAGAATGAAGGACACTGAAGCTGTTTATTATTATACATACCTAGGTAAATGAGTTGTGGATTATACAGATGGATTATGATGAGGGAGAAAGAATAGGATGTTACTGTGTTATCACATTATCACTGCATATGCACAATCCATTGAAATGCAGCTAGATGGAAAGTATTATTTAAGGCAACATTCAAGTAAAGAGTATTGAACTTACAGCAGTCAGATGGTCCAGAATATTCATGACCCTATAAATTATACCTGTTCCTTAACAGGTATTGTAAACTGTTTCTGCTTTCCTATGTCAGTGATGTATAGAATACAATTCTCTGAGGCACTGACAGATGATAGTTGCTAAAACTAATGTAGCCCCTGACTAGAAATTAGATGCTGTTTTTGAAACATGCCTGTATCATAAAAAAGCAACAAAATGATATTGTGTTTGACTGTGTATTACCAACACATAAAAAACAATATTCTATTTTCGATTACACATTGCCAATTTCTTCCAAAGTTTAAGCTCTATGGTCTTTAGTGAAGTCTGCAAGCATCTATTTGACAATAAAGTCAAACATTTCACTGCCAGCTGGACAGGAAGCTTCCATACCTAATAGCTATTTCAGTTGGTCTTTTTTTATGTGGCAATTATTAAATAGTCACAATAGAAGGTCTGTTTTCTGCCCAGACAGGGCTTTATTTCTCACAGTGAGTAGTTTCAAAAATGGCTACAAAATGCATTTCCATGCCAGTATTTTTAATAAAATGTTGTTTATTTCATTCTCCTTCTAATATCAGAACCGCAGTTGTTACTGAGGGTAAGTGCATGCCAAACAGCAAAACAGTCAGCAAGTTTATTGTCCTTACCTTTCAATTGTTAATTAATGCAGGATAACTATCTTGCCTTTAATTCTGCATTATCAGTGTATTGTTGTTGTTACCTAGTTATGCAGCTGTATGAACTAACAGACAAAATTAACAGGGCAGTCAGTCAGATTGTTGCTTATTTATTTATTTGTTTGTTAGTTTGTTTTAATACTGTAACTTTCACCCTCATGGCCTATCCACTACTGACATATCTCCTCGGTTTGCTGACACTACCTGTGATAAAAATTTGACATGGGTAAACAATGTACAAGTGTAATGGTTACCTCTGAAGTGTAATGACATGCACTTTATGTCTACCTACTGGCAACACTGCATAACATGAATGTTCTGAAACAGAAGTATTGTCATATTAATTCTTTTTTTGCCAATCAATATTTACTGTTTTTTTAAGTATCCTTATATAAAGCATAATCACCATATCAGCTGAAGAAAGTACTGGTTTCTAAGCTAACCTTTATAGCAAGACTACTAAAGCAGGTGAAATGTTAGATTTAGATAAAGCACAATTTGTAATCTGACTTCAACAGCTGGGATCATCCCTTTGAGCTCCAGCTATTTTGTGTATCATTTCAGCATACAAATATGTTGTATCAATTAGATCTGATATGTTCCTAGATACTAAAGCAGTGCTAGAAAACAATGAGCTAACCACATTCATACACTAACACTCTTCAGCATTAGCAAGCGATATCGTGAATGACAATAAACTACCAGTAAATCTCATAAACTATCAAGTATGAAAAAATATTGTGTCTGTTGCTATGGAAACAAAGTATAGGTTGCATATATGCAGAATGTTTCTACCCTTCTGTTTTCATTGCCTGACAAGACTCAATCCAAGCACACTGCATCAACAAGTGCTAGTCTAGCACATTCTGTGCAAACACACACACACACACACACACACACACACACACACACACACACATACACACACATGCACGCATACACATACGTGCGCGTACACACACACACACACACACATATTAACTATACAAACACATCAGACTAGGCTTAAAATGGTGCACTAGCACAATTAGTTTAATACTTACCTATACACTTGAGCTTTGGACATCTTTGGGCCAGAGTGGAGAGACCGTTTGCATGTATTGTGCTGTGTGACAAAGCAGCTATTGTAAGTCTTGTTCTAAGATAAATGGTAGCACCTCAAAACAGCATGTGTGAGGAGTGCAGAACAGATATGCTGCTGAGCCTAATATAAAAATAAAGTATGTAAAGAAAGTTGGTGGTGGAATGTAGAAGTCCAGGAAGTCATCAAAAGAAAGAAGAAGTGCAGGGAAAATTGTGAGATAGAAAAGACAGACCAGGATAGGAAGGAATACTGGCTGACTAACAAAGAGACTAAAAGAGGAATTGCAATAGCAAAGAACATGACATCAGAGGCACTTTACCAGCTTCTGGAAAGTGACTTGGTAGATATCAGCTTGCAAGGCAAAGACAGAAAGATAAAGAAGACAGTAAGGATGCCAGTAATAACCCATTCACCATCCCATAGGAAATCAAAGGCAGATGGAAGGAGTACTTTCAGCAGCTTCTGAATGAAGAAAACCCCACAAAAACTATACTTCCCAAGAAACAGCCTTCGATAAAAGAAGAGGAGGTGCCCACCCTAGAAGCAGGTAAGAACAGCCCTAAGGAAAATGAAGTCAGAGGAAAGCATCAGGCTCAAATAAGGTCACAGAAGATATCATAGGATCATACAATCATAGGAAGTACTAGGCTATTGGCCCTGAGGCCCTTACAAGCCAAGGCAAAAATGTAACTCATGTTATGATAAGTCAGCACCTAATGCACCTGTCCAGCAGGGACACAGATGGAATCCCAGGGGTGTATTTTCTGTTCCCCATCTAGTTATCCAGGTTGCACTTAAAAAGGGTTAATGAGGTACTTTGCTTGACATGGGGAGGGTGTCTATTCCACAGAAGGGGAGTCTGTGGGACACAAATCTGTCCCACCAAGTCCTATTAATGTCACAGACCAGGTAAAGGTCGTGCATGTGGGTTACTTGAGTGGAGCTAGACTTGTGGATATGCAACAGTCCCATCAAGGCAGGGTCTGAGATTGCTTTGTATGCCAGACAGAGGTCACCTCTGAGAAGTATATAAGACTAAGTAGAGAGACAGGGCTTTTAGCCTATCTGTGTAGAGTAGATGTTTGAGGCCCTGGATTCTCCTGGTGAGGAACCTTTGTGGTCTCTGCAGCTGCTGAATGTGCTTTGTGGGATACATACAGGTCTTATAAGGGAAGAATACAGGGATGTTCTGACCTCCTTGTCCCTGGATGAGATACCTTTGCTAATGAGGTGGGCCGTGTAGAAAACTTTCCATACAATGAAGGCAATATGGTGATCAAAAGTCAGTTTGCTATCAACCTGGGTGCCCAAGTTCCTCCCGACTGATTGCGTGCTTAGGACCTTGTTATTAATGTGATAATTTTGGGGATGTCACTCTCCCCAAAGGGGATGATGATGCATATTTTGGCATTCGGTTTGATGGTATGTTTCTGGCACCAGTCATTTGTTTGGGTGAGACTCTCTTGGAGGATGTCCACATCCCTAGGGTAATTGATGACAGTGCCCAGCTTGCAGTTATCTGCAAACCTGGTCAGCCATAACCGCTGTATTTGGCCTGCACCTCAGAAAAGTATATCCCAAGCAACAGAGGCCCAAGACCAATCCCTGAGTTACACCATTAATTAAGAGTCTACTGCTTGAGGTGGCTTTCCCTATTTTGACTAAGTGGGTTCTATCAGTGAGCCAGTTTGCTACCCATCTGGAAGCATACAGTTTGATGCTTACTTGAGAGGTTTTATCTATTATACCCGAGTAGGAAATCGTATCTATGGCTTTGGCCAGGTCAGGGTAGGTGGTGTGCACTGCCATCCCCTTGTCCATGGCTTTGATGACTGTCTCAAAGATGTCAACCACATTTAACAGGCATGATCTCCCCTTCACAAAACCAAACTGTGTGGGATTGAGTGTTTGCTGACTTGAAACTGTAGTTTTATTGGCCAAAAGGGGTCATTTCCAAAACTCCTTCATCTTCCTCTCTTAAAACCTAGTTGCCTCGTGGTTTTGGCATCTTTTCAGGCTTGTTGGCTGTTGGTGAAGCACCCACCAAGAGGAGAAAATGCTGAGAGAAGAAAGGAGCCACTTTTGAGATTGTAAGTATTTTTCCTCTGTTTATTTGATAAGTTTTTCTGCATAGCTGCATAGTTTGAGCATTTTTTTGGCTTATTAAACTTGATTTCTGCATTAGTAGCTGTATTTAGAGCACAACCAAAAGCTGTTTACTGAATTTCCTGTTTGCACTTAATTTTAAAATCTTTTTTTTCTCAAAACTTGCATATTTTCTGTCTTTGGCCCAGCACTCTTGTGTGGGGTCATTTACTGCACTGTTATAACTTGATATTACTTGTGAACCTCTGCTATCTCTGAAAAAACAAAAACAAAAAATAAATCTTGCTTTTTTCCCACTTTTCTGAGATTTAAAAAAGTTCAAGTTACAGGCATGCTGTTCTTGAACTGTTTTGTAAGTTTCTGTGAGGCCATTTTTGCTTGGGCTAAAGGAAAGTCTCTCTGTTGATCAGTGGCAGTGAATAACATTGAGCTGCTTCCCTGCCCCCCGTGGGAGTGGTTACTGACTTGAAACTGTAGTTTTATTGGCCAAAAGGGGTCATTTCTAAAACTCCTTCATCTTCCTCTCTTAAAACCTAGTCGCCTCGTGGTTTTGGCATCTTTTCAGGCTTGTTGGCTGTTGGTGAAGCACCCACCAAGAGGAGAAAATGCTGAGAGAAGAAAGGAGCCACTTTTGAGATTTTAAGTATTTTTCCTCTGTTTATTTGATGTTTTTCTGCATAGCTGCCTAGTTTGAGCATTTTCTGGCTTGTTAAACTTGATTTCTGCATTAGTAGCTGTATTTAGAGCACAACCAAAAGCTGTTTACTGAATTTCCTGTTTGCACTTAATTTTAAAATCGTTTTTTTCTCAAAACTTGCATATTTTCTGTCTTTGGCCCAGCACTCTTGTGTGGGGTCATTTACTGCACTGTTATAACTTGATATTACTTGTGAACCTCTGCTATCTCTGAACAAAACAAAAAAAATCTTGCTTTTTTCCACTTTTCTGAGATTTAAAAAAGTTCAAGTTACAGGCTTGCTGTTCTTGAACTGTTTTGTAAGTTTCTGTGAGGCCATTTTTGCTTGGGCTAAAGGAAAGTCTCTCTGTTGATCAGTGGCAGTGAATAACATTGAGCTGCTTCCCTGCCCCCCGTGGGAGTGGTTACTGACTTGAAACTGTAGTTTTATTGGCCAAAAGGGGTAATTTCCAAAACTCCTTCATCTTCCTCTCTTAAAACCTAGACGCCTCGTGGTTTTGGCGTCTTTTCAGGCTTGTTGGCTGTTGGTGAAGCACCCACCAAGAGGAGAAAATGCTGAGAGAAGAAAGGAGCCACTTTTGAGATTTTAAGTATTTTTCCTCTGTTTATTTGATAAGTTTTTCTGCATAGCTGCCTAGTTTGAGCATTTTCTGGCTTGTTAAACTTGATTTCTGCATTAGTAGCTGTATTTAGAGCACAACCAAAAGCTGTTTACTGAATTTCCTGTTTGCACTTAATTTTAAAATCTTTTTTTCTCAAAACTTGCATATTTTCTGTCTTTGGCCCAGCACTCTTGTGTGGGGTCATTTACTGCACTGTTATAAGTTGATATTACTTGTGAACCTCTGCTATCTCTGAAAAACAAAACAAAAAAAAAAAATCTTGCTTTTTTCCCACTTTTCTGAGATTTAAAAAAGTTCAAGTTACAGGCTTGCTGTTCTTGAACTGTTTTGTAAGTTTCTGTGAGGCCATTTATGCTTGGGCTAAAGGAAAGTCTCTCTGTTGATCAGTAGCAGTGAATAACATTGAGCTGCTTCCCTGCCCCCCGTGGGAGTGGTTACTGACTTGAAACTGTAGTTTTATTGGCCGTTTTGGATCAATTCCTGGCTCTTTCCAGCCCCTGCTATCAAGCACGCTTTAGCGTGCTTTAGCGCGATTTAGAGCGGAGTTGCCACTAGAGCAGCATCGGGCAGTGCCGGTTTAACAAGGTTAAACTTTTTCTGGCTCCATAAAGTCTGTTCTTCATTTTTTCCCTTAGACCTGCTCTACTAGTAATCTAAACAGTATATCCTTTAACTAAAAAGCGCAGCACTTGTTCCTAAAAGCTTTTTTTTTTTTTTTTTTATTCTCAAAAAAAAAAAGAAAAAAAAAAAGCTCAGCACTTGTCTTAAAAGTATCTTCTTTTCAGGTTTAGCACTTCTGTATTATACAAAGTCCCTCACTAGCAACCCCCCCCCAGGTGTACCCACTTCCTTACTAAGTCCTCTCTTATTCAGTTACACCCCTAACTTCTAAATTTCTCTAGCATGTCAAAGGGCCAGATGCTGGCATCCTCTCCTGTCCAGTTGGTGAATTTGGGAATATTGAGGCAATGTTACAATTGCCTCATGTACACTGACAACCCTCTCTTCCTCCCACATAACACAAATACTTGCGAGAGATGCAGCTGTTTAGCCAAACTGGAGGCTGAGCTCTCTCAACTCAGGACTGGCAAGACCAGACAGGAGGAGAAGGCAACTATACACACCACAAAACCAGTCTCACATAATGCTATCACAACAATGAATCAAACACATAAACACACAAAGTCATACTCGGAGGCTCTGAGCAAAAATTTACCTAAACAGCAGAGGCCTCCAAAGCAGACGCCCAAGCAACTGCCACCTCATGACACACCACAGGCAACACATAAACCACAAAATCAGTGTGCAAAGCAGTCACAGCCCTTAAGGCCAAATACAACACCAAACATACTTGTCATAGGTGACTCCATAGTCAGACACACTGACGTCCTACTCACCAGGCTGAACAAGGAGAGGGTCACAGTAAGCTGCCTATCGGGCGCTAGAATCCGCCACATAACACAAGCACTTGGGTCACTCCACAGCAAGTACAAATATGACACAGTCATTGTCCATGCTGGTGTGAACAACCTGAGACGTACCTCCCTAGACTACATGAAAAGAGACATAGAGGAGCTCTCTGATTATGTAGCCCAGGCAGGTATGACCCTGACCCTGAGCAGTATCCTTCCTTTACCAAGAATGATGCCACAACATAGAGACAAGATGATCAGCTTTAACAATTGGCTTAATTTCTGGTGTCATTCAAAGGGGATCCAGTGTCTGTCTGCCTGGGATGACATGCTTGACAAGCCACGCTGCTTCGCAAGGGACGGCTTGCACCTATCACCCCTGGGATTCCGGATATTGGCTAAGGCTCTTGCCACCCCCATAGTGCCTTTTTTAGGCAAGGCTCAAATTCTAAATCTACCACCCTAGAAAACAAAAATGGGAAGAAACTAAAGGTAATGCTGCTCAATGCCAGAAGTCTAAATCTCAAAATGCACGCACTCGAGGCCCTTCTCAGTATGGAGAACATCGATGTCTGTGCCGTGACTGAAACCTGGTTCAAGGCTCCTGAGAGCACCCCGGCACTATCAGGTTTTACCTCATATCATGCGTTCCGGCCCCAAAACCTGGACCACACCACAAGAGGAGGGGGTGTATCCATATTCATCAAGGATACCCACACCTCCAGGTTGGTGGCAACGCATGAAGCATCGGAAACCATCCAGGTGCAATTAACCATAGGCAAAACTGCTCTACAATTTGTAGCATGCTACAGGCCACCCTCTCAAACTCAGGAACCCCACACAGCCTTCCTGAAGACACTGGAGGGTATAAATGTATCTCCAAACACCATTATATTGGGTGACTTCAACTACCCAAATATAGACTGGGAACATTACTCAAGCCCCAACTTTCTAGCCCAAAGGTTCCTGGAGTTCATAAATTCAAATGCCATGAAACAACTAGTCACCATTCCCACAAGAGGGGAAAATATACTAGATCTCATCATCACAAACATGGGGACAAAATGCACCACACCGGAAGTATATCCCTCATTGGTGAAATCAGATCACAAACTAATCTCACTGAAAATCCACATCCCGCCCCCACCCCAAACAAAAAAGACCACAGTGAAGAACTTCTCTAAAGCAAACTTCACACTACTCAAGACTGGTGTGGTATCCTTCAAGGCCCCCGAGCCAGTGGAAACCACAACCCAAGCTGCAGAAGCCCTTACAAATGCCTTCTACGAACACCTCCAGGACTGCATGGATCAGGCAATCCCTAATAAAACCAAGACTCTTTCCACCAAGGGCAAACATCTAGTCTGGTGGACCCCAGCCATGAACAAACTTTACAATAAGAAGAGAAAGCTGTTACATGATAGAGCAAAATCCATAAAAGAGAAGACACCCTTGATCATTATTAGTAAAAAAATACGAGCACTCATAAAATCATCCAAGGCCAACTTTCAGAGAAAAATTGCCATAGATTCAAAAGACAATCATAAGGCCTTCTTCAGCTATTTTAGAAACCTGGGTGGAAACTCCCAGATATGCTCAGAATTAGTCCAAAATTATGCAAAAATCACTGAACCCACAGACATTTCCAACATACTGGCAGACAGGTTCAGTGCAAACTTCACCCCCCTCTCCCCCCCAAAAGGAGAGATAACTATCCCAGCAGAGTGTAGCCTCCCAGACATCTCAAATGCGCAGGTGAAAGCTGCTCTCTCTAAAGCTAAAAACACAGCATCAATGGGACCGGATGGTGTCCCCAGCTGTGTGCTACACAAACTCAACGAGGAACTAAACCCGCATATAAGGCAGCTGTTTAATCTTAGTCTTACCACAGGATACGTGCCCAAAGAGTGGCGTACGGCAACTGTGGTCCCACTCCACAAAGGCGGTGCCTCTATGGACCCTGGTAATTACCGCCCCATAAGCTTAACAAGCCTGGTCTGCAAAGCTATGGAGAGGATCATAATGGAACTCATAAACAAAGACATAGGGGACTTGCAGACATTGGACCTGACCCAGTTTGGCTTTGTCAAGGGCAGATCATGCCTTTTGAACTTGGTCGACTTCTTCGAAACAGTCACCAAGGCCATTGATGAGGGAAAGGCAGTCCATACAGCCTACCTTGACCTTGCAAAGCTTTCGACACAATACCCCACTCGGGTATTATAGAGAAACTTACCAGCTTAAATGTAAACCCATATGTCACAAGATGGGTTGCAAACTGGCTAAAGGACAGAACCCACAGGATTAGAGTTGCTGGCGCCATGTCAGACTCCAAGCCGGTCACAAGTGGTGTCCCACAGGGCTCAGTCCTGGGCCCCTGTTGTTCGGCATCTACTTCTCAGAAGTACAGGCAAACATAGGAGGACTATGGCTGACAAAGTTTGCAGATGACTGCAAACTGGGCACCATAGTGGAAAGTACATCGGACACAGATATCCTTCAGAGAGGTCTCACGGAAACTGATAGCTGGTGCCAGAGCCATGGCCTGAAGTTAAATGCCAAAAAATGTATAGTCATACCCTTTGGGAAAAACAAGGTAACCCCAAGCTACCATATAGGTGGCAATCCATTAAGCACAGAAGAGGTTATCAGGGACCTGGGGACCCAGGTTGACAGTGGCCTTTTTTTGACACTCACATTGCTAAAGTGGTTAGAAAGACCTTCTACATTGCCCACCTGATCATGAAGGGATTCACATCCAGATCAAGTGAGGTCATTGTTCCCTGTACTCTTCACTTATCAGACCAATGATCGAGTACAATGCCCCATTCGGGATGTATCTCACCCGACACCTGCAGCAATTGGAGACACCCCAAAAGTTCCTCACCAAAAGGATAAAGGGACTCCAAAATCAGTCATATGCTGCCAGACTGAAGAAACTCCAGCTCTATTCAGTCGCATACCGCCTGCTCAGAGGTGACCTGTGCCTGACATACAAGGCCATGTCCAACCCGGAATTAATGGACATGCTCCACCTCAAAAAATCCAAATCTACCAGATCTACTAGAGCAAGCGACTTAAACCTTAGCACGGATATAAATAGGACATGCTGGAGGGATAGATTTGTCACCCAGAGACTCCCTATGCTGTGGAATAAAATCCCGGTCCATGTGAGGCAGAGCACCTCGCTGGCTCTGTTCAAGAGAAATCTTGACCGGTGGATGGGAGATCGTAGGTTTACCCCGGGAATCATCTCTGTGTCACTGCTGGACAGAGGCACAACAAACTAATGGGCACAGTATTTTTTAACATAAGGGGTGGTGTAAGCCACAAAACTTTGGGCTAGGCTTATAAATGCTTTAGGGCAGATAGCCCAGTATAAACCTATGAACCTATGAACCTAATCCATGATAATCCATTCTTTGGCCTTGCAAATCAGGCTAGTTAGGCTAATGGGTCTATAATTTCCTGGATCGGTGGATGCTCCACCTTCATGCAAAGGGATGACAGTGGCTGTCCTCCACTTGGCTGGGACAAAGCTGGTATTCAAACTTTGGTTGAATAGCATGCCTAATGGTGCTGCAAGTTCCTGCCTGAGTTCATGTCGGATACAGCCTGGGATGTTACTGGGTCCCATGAAGGCTGCATTTTTTTTTCCTTTGAGAGGGCAGTGATGACTTGCTCCCTAGACATAAGGGGAGGAGGGCAGGTGTTGGGCATGTCCTGATTTACTGATGGGGGAACAGAGGGGTGCAGTTTTCAATGAACCTGTCTGCCAGCAGGTTGGCTATATCTACGGTGTTTGTGTGTGTGGTGTCCTTGACCACCAGTTCTGGACAGATCTGAGTGTTTCTTTTGAGATTGTGGACATATGTGAAGAAAGCCTTATGATTGTCTTTAGTAGATGTGGCCAGTTTGAAGTCGAAATTTGCTTTGGAGTATTTCACTAATGCTCTTATTTGTTTGTTCAGGCTAAAGAGAGATTGCTTCCAATTAGGCACCTGCTCCTTCTTGTTCCTGGACAGCATTTTGTTTCCCTTTTATTATAGAGTTTATGTATTGCAGATGTCAACCAGACAGCTTTACTTTTCCTTGAGGAGGAGAATTTTGTCTTGTCTGGTATTCTTGATTTCATCCAGCTGTATAAATGCTCATATAGTACTTTGGTGTAGGTTTGGACATATGTGCCAGTTCCTATGGAGAGGGAGGGGGCTGTGAAGCTGTTTATACTTTCCCTCAGGAGATTGTAATCACCTTTGGAGAAATTTTTTTTGTTGATCCTAGCTGCAGGGGGGGGGGGGGGTGACTTCAAAAGTGACTGCTTTGTGATCGGATCTTACCAGAGAGGATGACACTGTAGGGATGCTGCAGTAGTTACTCATGTTTGTTAATACCAAGTCCAAGATATTATCACCTCTTGTGGGGGTGTCAACCAGCTGATCCAAGGCATTTGCATTGACAAAATTAAGTAATCTCTAGGCATTTGTGTTTTGGCGTGAGTAGTTCTTCCAGTCTATGGTTGAATAGTTAAAGTCTCCCAGGATCAGGGTAAAGGGTTGAATCTTGATAGATTCAAAGAGGTCCAGATAGGTGGAGTTGCCATCTTGAGTCAAAGTTGGGGGCCTGTAGCTAGCTATGATTTGAATAGGGGTCTTGTCAATGGTTAACTGCACCTGGAGTGTCTCCTGTGTGTCATACTGTTTGACTAGCTTGGAGGTGTGTATGCCTTTAAAATATACTGCAACTCTACCTACTTTTGCTTTGCTGCCCACGGTTTGAGGCCTGAATTTATATGATAGGATGAGTACCTTGGTGTGGCTGAGGTGCTCTCCACAACTTTCAGCCATGTTTCTGTGACTGCACAAATGCCAGCATCTTCCAGGGTTAAGAATGCTTGCAATGACTGCAGTTTCATGCTTAGATGCCTAGCATTTAGCAGCATGACCTTTAATTTGCATTTTGATGAAATTTTCATGTTGGTAGTTTTGACCTCATGGCATTGCCTAAGAAAGGCACTATGGGGGAGGCAAAAGCCTTTGCCAGAAGCCTGAAGCCCAGGGAGACAGATGCAGGCCATCTCTGGTGAAGCATCATGGTCTGTCAATCATGTCTTCCCAGGCTATCAGGTACTGGATCCCCTTGGGATGACACCAGAAACTAAGCCAATTGTTAAAGTCAATCATTTTCTGTTTGTATTGAGGCATCATTCTGGGTGATGGTAAGGCTAGGAACATACCTGCCTGGGACACATATTCAGCAAGCACTGTCATGTGTCTCTTCATATAGTCCAGGGAGGTACATCTCAAGTCATTCATCCCAACATGGACTATGACAGAGTCATAACAGTACCTGTTGCTGAGAGACTTGAGTGCATGAGTGATATGGTGGATTCCGGCACCTGACAAACAACTAACCGTGATTTTTTTTCTTTATCCAGCCTGATGAGGAGCATATCTGCGTGTCACACAATGGAGTCTCCTATAACTAATATGTTGGGTTTATGTTTTAGCATTAGTGGCTGTGAAACACAGGTGTGTGGACTCTGTGTGGGGTGTGGTGTGGTGGGCAGTGGAGTTTGCATGTGTTTTTGCCTCAGAGGTCTGTTTTGTTTGGTTATGTTTTTGTTGAGGACCTCCACATATGTGGGTGTGTGTTTCGTAGGCATGGGTGGTGTTTGAGGTGTGGTGTTTGTGTTGACAACCTTCTCAGTGTCAGATATACTGGCTTGTGAGGAACAGAGCATAGACTCTAGGTTCTTAATGTAATTGCATCTCTCACAAATTGTGTTCTTAAGTGGTAGTAGTAGAGGGTTGTCTGTGTACATAAGGCAGCTGCTACACTATGTCAGGATGCCCATATTAATCAGACTGGCAGGAGAAACCATAGGAAATTGTCCATCCATATTTGTCAGAATCTGATATGATCAAAATGTTATGTGAGAAAGGGAAGAATTGGCTCCTGAAGGTATTCATAGCAGTATAGAGAGAAAGTTGTATCCCAGATGACTGGAGACTAAGTATATTAATGCCAGTATTCAAGAACAAAGGGGACACTCACAGCTCACAGAGGTATCAAACTCCTATCACGCTGCATGAAAGTTCTGGAGTGGGAAGTTGATTAACAAATACACAGAGTAGTAGAAAGTACGATGGGAGATGAGCAGTTCAGATTAAGGCCAGGATACAGCACAACTGACCCAATATTTGTAGTGAGACAGATATTGAGAAAAAAGAAGAGATGAGAAAAGAGTCCAACTGGGCATTCTTAGACTTGGAAAAAGCATATGACAAGCTCCCAAGAAAGCTGATATGCGCAGTTCAGCAGTGGTTCAAAGTCCCAGAAGTATTGGTAGAATTAGTGTGAGCTATGTACAAGGACCCAATGACTCAAGTAAGAACAGTGTTTGTCCCACAGAGTGGTTCCCACTGGAAGTAGGTGTGCATCAGGGTTCAGCTCTGAGCCCACTGCTGTTCATACTGGTTATGGACTATATTAGCAAACAGGTTGAAGGGGACAGATCACCAAAGTTGCTGTATGTAGATGATGGTGTCATTAAAGGCAGACTCTAAGCTAGAACTTCAGCAAAGGATGGGGAAAATAGAATGCTAAACTGAAGACACATGGGATGAAACTGAGTACATATAAGACAGTTGCAATGGCAGGAAATGGGGAAATCAGAACAAGCTGAAAATTGAGATAGAAGGGAAACAGTGAAACAGGTTAACAGCTTCAAGTATCTGGGAGGGGTAGTTGAGGAGAAGAGAACTCTGTATGAGGAGGTCAAAGCTAGAATCAGAGGAGCTGCAGCCAACTGGTACAGAGTGTCAGGGGACGTATATGACAGAAGAATGCCAAAGAAGCTAAAAAGTAAGGTGTAAAAAACAGTGGTGCAACCAGTACTGCTGTATGGTACAGAAACCTGGGCAGTAAAGGCAGAGCAGATGAAGAAGCAAGAGGTAATGGAGATTAAGTGTCTGAGACAGGTGGTAATATGCATACTACGGGACAGACAAAGATATAAGAACATCAGTGTAGAAGCCAAAATTGCAGAGAAGGTCGAAGAAAACCGATTACTGTTGTTTGAGCAAATGTACAGTAAAGCAGAAAATAATCTGGTGAAGAGGATTTGGAACAGGCAGAAAGAAGGTAAGATGAAATGTGACCATTTAGTAAACAGATGGATGGGTTACATGAAAGAAGACTTCCAATAGTCAGGTGTGACTGTCGAAGAAGGTAGGAGAGTGGCATTGTATCGAGAGAGATGGTGACAGTTGACACAACACTCTGATCCCATGTAAGAAATGGGAAAATGGGATTGATGATGATGATGATGATGATTATACACACACGTGCACGTATATATATGTGTGTGTGTGTGTGTGTGTGTGTGTGTGTGTGTGTGTGTGTGTGTGTGTGTGTGTGACTGTGTGACTCCTGATGGTTGACACAGCAAAAATGTTGTCAGCTGCCTGAATGACCATAATTGGTCAATATATGCAGACAGCTGACAAGTGTGTGAGATCATCAATAATTCCTGTGTGGGGAATATTCCCTTTAACCAGGGGTTGTGTGATCTTGGCGTTAATAAATAATTATTATTTTTGCATGTGGGTAGGATTTTCCTCATATGTATGCAGTTGACTGTCAATGTTTACATTGTCAAACTTATCTAGTCAACATTCTTGCCATCTACATTTTGTGCCAACCAAGGTAAGTAATCCCATATATAGATCTCTATATGCATGCATGTATGTATTTGGACAGAGAGTGAGAGAGAGAGAGAGAGATGTGTGTGTGGGTCTTCCTCTCTATATATAAGAACAGCAAACTAGCACAATTATAAAGAGTTAAAGCCCTGATTATGGTACACATAGTCCATGTTTGTCCTGAACAGATAATTTTTATATACATTCCATGGGCCTTCACCACTGGATGTTTAAGGTATTACACACTGAAGACGTTAGCTTGATTATACTTTTTTTTACAGTTTTTACTGAATGGTTTTTCCCTTGTTTAATTTATCCAAGTCTTTTGGGTATCTAATACCATGACGGGAATAGACCCCATTCCTAAGTCAAAGTATGATTAAAGTTCATGAAATTAGTATTGTTCCAATCTTTGATGTCAGCCAAATGTGCTCTTTGTAGCACCTGCATTGTGCCCAGTAATGACTCCTGCAATTTGTATGGGGTTACATGTATTGGTAACATGTCTAAATATGATTGTAGATTATTTTTTTATAAGACCCATTGCTCCTGCTACTATTGGAACTGTCTGGGTATCTTTATTTCACATTGCTCTCATTTCTGCCTGTAAATCCTGATATTTTATGACTTTGTGTCTCTCTGTATGCAAGACACTGTAATAACTGGTGTGGCTATTTTAATAAGCAATGCTACTTTGTCTTCTGTTCATGGACCACTAGTTCTGGTTTTCTAGCATCTATCTTTTGAACTGTTGGTAATGGGTGATCCCATGTGACGTAGATTTCATCATTTTCTATGATGCTTTGTGGCTCATGTTTCCAGTGTTTTTCAGCCACTTCA
Organism: Protopterus annectens; assembly: GCF_019279795.1. Taxonomy (NCBI): domain Eukaryota; kingdom Metazoa; phylum Chordata; order Ceratodontiformes; family Protopteridae; genus Protopterus; species Protopterus annectens. Next base: position 673,574,435 of record NC_056734.1, on the reverse strand, counting down.
ATACCATAATGTTTGCACAATACCCAGTGCAACAGTTTTGCCCCATTATTATGCCTTTCAGTATACAGTCCTTCTGCCATTAGTATGTCACAGCTAGCAACAAGGTGTGCAACTGTTTCCAATCTGCATCTACATCTAAATCTGCATTTAAATCTAAATTTAATCTAAATCTACATTTGTATGTTTCTCCCACATGTTCAATGGACTTTGTAAAGCAAAGTGTATGTAGCCCACTGTCTTGGGCTGCCAATATTAACCTTTATCTCTTGGATTGAATTTGCCTCTCCTTAACCGTTCCTAATCAACACAAAATTCTTCCAGAAGTTTTTTATACTTGCAACTATATTTATGCATTTTCCACATTTCTTGCCTTCTCAGCTGGTCCTTCACTTTATATTCTTTGTTTTGTTTTTTGGCACATTCAGTTGCTTCTTGATTTTATCTACTTTTGGTTTGATGTCCATTCCTGCTTGATGCCGATATGCTTCTGCTAGATTAAGCAGAGAAGCCATCTTAGATTTATTCTCCTCATGTTTCAAAACTTTCACTACATTTGCATCTTGTAAGGTCAGCAGATATGTGTGGAGTCCCACAATTGCAGATCCATGTAATGTAATCACTTTCAAGGAGGCCCATCCCTCTATTGGAACAGAGAATATATAATCTTGTTATGCACTGATTTTTATAAGTCATTTGGTGAGCATGAAGCATCCTTATTTTTTTCCTAGCTAATCTATCCTACACGTTTTAGGGCCAGTCAATCACTCCAAAATTGTAAGTTAGGCCAGGAAGAGCAAATTCATTTATAGCTTGGATTTTGTTCCTAGATGTCAACACTGTTTTCAGGATTAATTTAAGCTTCCCTATTAAATTGACGAAAGTTTTGCTTGTCGAAATGCAAAACATCGACTCCAAAATGGCAAAACCACGAACGGCCACCTAAGTGAATTTTTCCCCATGGAAAAAATTTGCTTGGCTGACGGATACCACAAAAACCTTTAAACCCTAATTAAGTGGGGGCTTCACCCCCTACACCCTCCTAACTAAATATACTAACTTCGAGATCGCTCTACATTGGGGAAAAGGGCAAATTCTCGGTAACGGCCAAGCAACTTTTTTCCCTGAAAAAAAATTTGCTTAGGTGGCCTTTCGCGATTTTGCTGTTTTGGAGTTTAGCTGTCGATGTTTCGCATTTCGACAAGCTAAACTTTCGGCAGTTTAATAAGGAACCTAATTTAAGTCTTCTAAAGTATTCATTATTAAGTTTTATTTGCATTTGTTCATGTTTTATTGTTGATTCTGCAACAATTCCCAAATATTTATACACTCCTTCTTGCTCAAGTTCTTTTATATCACATTCTTATCCCAAACTGATGCTTTCTTGGTGCTGTAGTTTTCCTGCTTTAAAGGTTGCTTTTGCATATTTATCAAGACCAAATGACATTCTTATATCACCTGAAAACGTTTTTACAACTTGTAGTTGTGCTTTCAGTTCCTCATCTGATGAGCTATACAGTTTTAAATCATCAACAAAGAGAAGATGAGAAGTCTTTATACTTTGTTGTTTTCTAGGAGCCAAATTATAGCCATAGCCTAAGGTGTTAAGTAGACAGCTTAATGGATTAAGGGCAAGACAGAATAACAGCTGTGACAGAGAGTCATCCTGGAATATCCCCCTTTGAATTTTTATCCCTGAAATAATAATTTGTCCTTCATTATGGCTTAATTGCAAAGTGGTCTGCCACTGCTTCATGGTCACTGTAATGTAGTCAAATGGTGTAGGGTGTATCTTATACATTTTAAACACTCTTTTATCCATGAATGTGGGATACTATCAAATGCCTTTTTATAGTCAATCCATGCCATACATAGATTCTTCCCCTTTTTACAGTTCTCCACTATGACTTTATTTAACAACAAATGATCCTGTGTTCTATATGACTTTCTTTTATTGCCCTTTTATTCTACTGCCATAATTGAGTTTTCTTCTAAATGACTATAAACTCTGTCAGCATCAATTCCAGTGTATAGTTTATACTTCGTTGGAATGCAAGTTACTGGTCTACAGTTTTTTGGGTAGCTTGCAGGTTCACTCTTAAGTAGTAGCAATGTTTTTCCTGCTGTTAGCCAGGTTGGTGCCTGTTCAGGGTAGGCATATAAATAGTTCTTACTTATGGCTAAATCTTCATGCAAAGATGTTAATAGTTTTAACCACAAGTTAGGTACTGCATCTGGGCCTGGGATTTTTTTATTTGGAGGCTTTTTTTAACTTTGTCTCAATCTCTTTGGCTGTTACTTCATCCCAGTTCATATCCTGTACCTTTAAACTTCTTATTCTTTCTTTCACTTCTTCTATCCATTTAGTATCTTTGTTATGTTCCACAGGATCTTCATAAATACTTCTCCAAAATGTATCTATTTCATTTTTTTGGTGGTCTTTCAATTCCTTTTACCTTGTTTCCCAACTCTCTATAAAACTTTTTTGGGTCATCAATAAATTGCTTATTTTGTACATTTCCTTTATATTTATCTGTGTATCTTCTAAGTTTTCCCACATGTGCTTAGATTTTTAGCTTGTTGTTTGCGATACTGCATGACAGATCCTGGTGTGTTCTAATACTGCTCATTGCTTCTATTACTTCTATCTTTCTTAGTATTTTTGTTGATCTGTTCCCTCTTCTATATTCTTCTAACAGTGACACTTCTTGTCTTAATTGCTTTACAGTTTTCTCTAGTCAATACTTCCATGATGGTATTTGATTTTTCCCCTTCCTTTCCCTCACTACCTGTGTTCTTGCAGTAGGACTTTATCACTTATTAAATTAGCTGCACAGAAATATATCCTGTTGACTTCTGTTATATCGCATGGAACCCTATGGACAGTCCTAATTACTGTGTTCATTTGTTTTATCAAACTTCTGATGTTTTGGTTTTATTGACCTTCTGCAGTCTATTTCTTTCATTGATCTTAACATGTCTATCCGTCTCTATTAAATCAAGCAACTCTTCTTTTAGTTCATTTTCTTCTAAACTGACAGCACATTTTTTTATTTTCCATTTACAGCGGGCATTCTATAAAAGGTTCTATAGCATCTTCCTGTGGCACATTCTCTTCAGTTTCATCCTGTGCCATCCGTTGCTCTATCATATGGGAACTCACTGACCTATCACTCCTCAACATTGACTGTGTCAGAGTTTCCACAGTTTCCTGTTCCTTCCCTTGTTGTCCAGCTTCAAGTGAACATTTATACTGGTTTCCTGTGGAAGGTTCCAAAATATCTTCATATGGCACCTGACCAGTTGCTTCCTATTCCACTGGTTTCCCCTTAATTTGGATATCCATTGCTCTATCCTGTTCTGGTGCTTTCTGCATTCGATTTTCTACATTAAATCCTTCACTTTGCAAGTACTCCATAACCTCAGTTTCTATTTCTGTAACTTCTCCATTACTAATCTCCTTTTCTACTTTTCCTCTTTGTCTTCTTATTTTTTGCATTGTAAAATGTTCCATATCTGGATTCCTTTAGCTGTATTTCTCTTCAGATATCTTTGGTGCTGCTCTTTTTGTATTGGTTAGCTTAGCTTTTTCCTTCCTATAAATATTACACCATATTAAATCTATTTTTCTTTCCTATGTCCATATTTCTTCTTCAGATGTCTCCTGATCTTCCTGCTTCTCCTTACTTTGTGGAGTTGCTCCATCTTGTTGTGAAATAACCTGTGTTAGTCCTTCTATACCAACTCCTTCACTCCGCAGGCACTCCTTAAACTTCATCTTCCATTTTTTTAACTTCTACTTTACTAATCTTTTTTTTTTCTACATTCCCTCTTTCTGATATTATTTTCTTTATTGTGAAATTTTCCATATCTGGATGCCTTTGCCTGTATTTATCTTTGAATATCTTTGGGGCTGCTTTTTTTATATAGATTAATTTGTCTTTCTCCTTTGCATAAATATTGCACCATGTCAAATCTCTCTTTCCTTCCCATATCTATATTTCTTTTTTATACTTTTCAAAAATCTCTAGGTTTTGTTGTTTATATTTTCACACTTCCTCAGATGCTTCTTTTCCAAACAGTTCAACGTTTCTTGATCTATATACTGGATTTAACAAATCTGTTGTATTAATGAATACAACATTTTTATTTGAAGCTTTTGACAGTTTTTCTTGTGGAAGCATATCTTGTGTCTGGAAATTCTGGGTTTTTTGCATAACAGTAACAATACATAATTTCTTTCTTATCCTCAATAGTCCACTTTATCATTTTTATGGCTCTTCTTTGGCCTATCAGTTTTTGTGATTTTTTTGGACTACTACTTCTTCTACAACAGGGGTCATCCTCGCCCTTGGCCTGGCCTGGCCACATTGTAGGAATGTTTTCATATTTTGAGGATTCTACACTGTCATCTTATCCACTCCTGGCATCAGTGTGCCTACCAGGATTAGGCACTTTTTTATCTTGGGTCTTGTACACCCAGCTATCTTTTTTAATTTTAGACCTACTTCTGTCCATGATATATGCTATATAAATACAGTTTATATATCAGTATCTCCTTGGTGACATATTATGAAAAAACAGGGTCCACCTCATGAAGGTACTCACCAAGACTTGAGGATGAATTTAGTTTCTGCACTACTACTATCCCTTGCTTGCTGACATTTCATCTCTCCATTCGGACAAATTCCGTTTGTCTATGAGAAATTTTTAATATATATGTATATGGGTCTATTTTCCTTGATCTAAATCTCACTATCTCAATCAAGCAACATCAAAATCCATTAAAGCGAAAGTGGACTAGATCGAAAGAGCACTTTTGCAAAAGCAGGTTCTCCGAACTGGACAAAAACAAAACAAAACTGCTTTAAACAGTGTTTTGCAGGCATGCCCCCCTACACCCTCCATAACCCCCTACTTAAATATACTAACTCTGAGATCGTACTAAAGTGGAGAAAAGGATATATTTCCTTATCCCCACTGTAATGTGCTTCGGAGAATCGGCTTTTGCAAAAGTGCACTTTCGATTTAGTGCACTTTCGCTTAAATAGTTTGGATTTTCTGGTTGTCGAGAAAGTGAGTTTTCGACAGTCAGAAGTAGGCCCATCTCTATATCTATATCTATATTTATATGTATATAGATAGATATATAGATGCATAAATATAGATATACAAACATAAATATATATAATAAATAACAGCCTGACATGCAGAATTACTGATAAAACATTAATGGCTGGGAATATTTAGCTAGACCAATATGTGTCAGTAGTCAGAGATGCATTTTAATGTCTGAGAATATAGTATATGTTGCTCAGACAGATATATTTCACACTTGATAGGCAAAAGATAGCCAATCCCATTGTAAGTTGTGAAATGTCCAACAAACCAGTAATCATGATCTTACATATATGGACTAAGTACTGCTGGAGTGAAACTACTGGTCAGGAAAATATATGGGAAATGTTCATTATCACAGCAGTGGGGGGGTAGTGCTAATTGAATGCATTGATATCCTCATCAATATGAGAACAAAGAAAAGTAACATGAAGATCCACTTGTCCATCTACACAGGAGGGGGCATGAAAAAGCACCTGTAACAGTGCATAGTCATATTAATACCTTTGATGTGTTCCGGTACTGACAGAAGTGGCACTGGTGTATAAAGGTTATCCATTATTTTTTAATGCCTGCTACTGTTACCATTAAGAGCCAGGTATTTTTAGGACAGCATGTATACTCATCTTAGCACTTTGTTAGGTGTGTCAGTCTTCTCCAGGACATCCATTTACTTCTTTTGATCTCTTCAGGGGCTGGAGACACAAAAACAGTATTATGAAAAATCTGATATGGCCTGCAATGACAGACTGTGTAACTGAAAGAAGTTATACTTAAAGTGCACAGGTGGTGACTGCACCTTTACATCTTCCTGCCATCAGAGATGGAGGCCCAATATCACACTGCAATGGTAATGAAACTGTTCACCCACGTGTGTTTGTGATGCCAGTAGCATGGGTGACAGCCTTGCCCAAACTGTTCTAGGTATCAGCCTTATATTGTCACCCACTATAGCCCTACTGCAAGAGTCCCAAGCTGAACTGCTTACTGAGGATGTCCAGAACAATCTTGGAGTCCTCCCATATACAACATTTGTCTCTAAAAGGAGGTCTACCCCCTCCTTCTTCAGCCATGATGTAGCACCTTGAAAAATCTTTCGGGAAATTGCATATGGTTGGTGCCTAAACAGTTCATGCATGTCTCAAACATTGCTCAATGGTGGGCATCCAAGGGCACCGAATTTGCACATCAGATGGCAAACTCAGCAAATATAGGTCCTATATTACTGTTTCAATTGGTACTTTAAGGTGTGGAACATGGCAGTCCTCCATCCCTGTGTATGCTGTTGGAATGCATGCAATATAGCAACTCCATCTGATGATGGTTAAATATGGGATGACAATTCTCTCAACCTTAGAATAATTGGCATGTGCAGAGCTGCCCACAGAAGCTCAGGACGTGCTCTACATCCTGTAGAAATCACCATATTGTTTGTCAGGTTTGTCAGAGGTTCAGGACTGTGCTCTGCATACTGTAGAAATCACCATGTTGTTTAGCAGGTTTGCAGTTCATGCAAACTGAGTGATTCAGAAGCAATAATGAGATGAGCACTAATTTGCATATATCTATACAGTATATGTACAACAAAAATCACAGGGTCTCATCATTCCACAGAAGAAAACTTCTATAACCATAGTTTGAATCCTGCTAATGGTGCTTTTGAAGAAATGTTCCTTCCCTAGAAGATAATTATTGAAATAAGGTAAGTGCTACTTTTTACACATCCGTATCATTGTTCAATGGTAAATTTTGGTTTGGTCTTTACTCTAAGGCCTATAAGGGATGTCAGTTTGTCAGTGCTTTTAAATATGCTGTCCAAAACTCATAAACTGCATTAAGGGTTATGTTGCAACTGAAAGCTTGCAAGGTTGTATGGGTAGATGGCAGAGACACTCCTGAGCTCAAATTGAGAGTTAAGTTCAATTTATTGTAGTATTCGGTGCCTTGTACATATATGATTAGCGACAACCTTTATAACATGCTATTGTAATGGTCTGGTAGTGTTGTTCAGTTGTAGTTAAGGGCTTGTTTTTTTTTTTTTTTTTTGAGAATATTTGCTCAGTACACATACTTGCCTGACACTTACTTGAAGACTGTGGCTACAGATATCTAACTGTCATGCACAACTGCAGCATACTACATGACCTAGTATGATAATTGCAGTGTAAGGATTATTAAGGCTAGGCTAAAGCTTGTTATTCCACTATTTTCCATGTCAACAGAGCTATACCAAAAAACAGGTCCCAAAGAAAATGACTACACTTGTTCGTGCTTCCACATGCACCTACAAACCCAAGTTTCCAGATGATGAGAATGAAGTGGTGGTAGAGGGCCTCCATCTCTCTCTGTGATGGCTCACTAATGGCTGTTCTGCTGACCAGCCATTCTGTGACTGTGAATGGGCAATAATTCTCAGCAATGTTAATGATGTGGGTGATCAGGATCAAAACTATGACATGGTCCACCATGGGACACAAGGTATGATGCTGGGTATTATTTTTTCTCAAGTTTATAGTTGCAAAGATATCATTTGCATGTGTAGCTGTGTGGCAGGGTCATACTGAAATTTAATATTTTTTCTTTGGTAAATTCACGAGTGAATCTTTATCTGGCCACAGCATTGTGGCACTGTCCTAGCCTCATGTTGGAGGATGTGTAGCCTCTGATAATGATGGTGGGGATAAGCAGGCACAGTCAAGTGCAGAGGCTGTGCTTAACACCAGGAGTGTGACCAATATGCCCCCTACACAAAACATGGACACAGTCGCTATTCTTACTGAGGATGCATAAACATCTGAGAGAGTATAGGTTGCTGGAGGCACTATAGATCAGGGAAGTGTGCTGGACCACAGTAGTTGTATCTGAATCTGCCCTTAGCTTTCATGGGCATGGAGGTCCATATGGGGGTTCAGTTATAATGGTCACCAGTAATAAGACTACCACCCTTCCCCTTGAGATTAGTGTGTCAGTGGCTATAACCTAAGATATGTGCAGGGCCATCATAGAGGCCCAGGTTAGTTCCATCACAACCGGTAAAGATAATGAGAGTGATCCAGGCTATGCATGATGGCCTATGGGCTCCATGTCCTCTTTGGATAAACTGAATCACACCTTGCACCATGCAGTGTCTACACTGGGTCATCCGGTAGGGGTAAGGGTCATCCTGACCGCTGTTCATCTGCTACATCCACAGATTTTAGCCAGCATGTCCATGGGTGAACAAGATCCCGCTCTTGCAGTGCTAGCACTTCCACAATAACATCCATTGTGGAGGAGTCTAAACCCAGAAGAGGGCACCCCATGGTTGTGGTCATTGTTATGCTGACACATCTGCTAGCAGACATCAATCAAGGTCATGTAGCACATCAGCATCTGGCAAAGGTAGCGGTACAACCAGTGCAGCTCCTGGCAGAGACAGATCTTGTGGGCGGGGGTATGCAAGGGAAACTGAACCCTGTGTCATGTATGCCCTGGACCTGTTTTATAGGCCAAGCCACAGTGCTGCTAAAAGTGCTGAGGTTGTGTCTGTGCAGACTCCCCCATGCACCCAGCACATCCCACATGTCCATTGTCCATGGTACTTCTCAACTTTAAATCCCCTATACCAGTTCTCAAACTTTCTAAAAAAAATCACTTTTTCTTTTGCTATACCACAACACTCACACTCACACACTTCCCTATTAAAGACATCCACCCTTGCATTCCCTTGCTCACCTGTGCAAATGTGCCTTTCCCTTTATATATTACTACTTGGGTTCCCTATGTCTGTTGCACACATTGACCAGCCAATTCATGGGTAAGCACAGTCTGATGTTTTGACATGAATTATATTCACTGTAGTGTACCTGCTTATCTCTTGAATACTTATACTGTACAGCTATGTGCAATCTGCTGCCTCTTAGATAGTACCAGAGCATACTGTACCCACCTCCAGCTCACATGGTCATCCATTGCTGCTGGCTTCTTCTCTGAGTCCTCATCTGTCTCATCTTCAGCAAACTGTGGTGTTGGGAACTACTCGTCCTGCAAAAGGCCACACTTCTCAAACTGTAAGGTATAATGTTGCACACACACAATCAGTATTTTGGCACACATGGTGGGGTTATACTGCAGGCCACCACCAGATGAACCCAGACAGGGAAAGCATGCCTTCAACAGCCTAAGCACATGTTCTATAATACTTCTGGTTTGCAATAATGGGCAGTTGTACCCTTTATCAGTTTGACTGTGTGAATTTCTGGTAAGCCAGGATTCCAGGGCATATCCAGTATCACCAACAAGATGCCGTACTAGGAAGTCACCCTTATAAACTACTGGTGCATGCCATGTCTGCCATATGTGACAACCATGAAAACTGACTAGATGACCTGCACACACATTGCAGGTGATATCTTGTGCATTACATTATATACCATCTGGCAGTTAATAGAGTGATATCCTTTGTGGTTCACATACCTCATTTTCAATAAACCAGATGAGGTATTTATTTCAATGTGGGTACAGTGCAAAATTTAGATGTTTCTGAGTTACGCTACCATTTTTTGTCTCATTATCATATGCACTGCTTCATTATAGAATAATTAATATATAACATGACTGGCCTCATTATTTGGCCTAGTCATGTCATGCAGCCAGGGTTTCTGAATCTCAGACTCTGTGTACGTTGCTGCTCATCATACATATTTGCTTAACCAGATGCACAGAGTTTTCTGAATCTGGCTCAATGTCTACAGCATTTAGTATGATGTGATGGAGAAACTATTAGGTGCTTACTGTTTATTACTGGATTTAGTACATATGCGATACAGGTACCATCCATCCATCCTCACTCCCTTTTCCTATTTTGTACATGGGGTTGGGTGTCACTTCCGCTATAACAATCATCTCAAGCCAAGGTTTATATTGCTGGCTGGCTAGCCTGCCACAGTAGTTTAATTGCACCACTCACTCACACACACACTTTCACCTACAGCCAATTTAGAGTGTCCAATCCACCTACTGCATGTTTTTGGAATGTGGGAGGAAACTGGAGCACTAGGAAGAAGCCTACGTGACCACAGTGAGGACATGCAGACTCCGCACAGAAGGCACCCCAGCTGAGAATCAAACATACAAGATATAATGTAGTTGATGGGAGTAACTGAGGAATGTGAAAATGCTGATGATTGTGGTTGCTATAAAAGGATAAGAGTACAGACCAGTTTTTGTTGTGTGCCAGGCAATGGGGATCTACAGGGTGAAGTCTAAGTCATGCATTCATGGGATTTGTACTCCACTAGAAAAATGTATATACTCACGTATATAAAATTTTCTGTTGACTTATTTATAGTAGATTTATTGCTGGCATTTTTAGAAAGTCTGAAGGCTATGTTCACAGATCAGGTTAAATTCAATTGATCGATTTGGAGATAAGAAAGTGCCAAGGTCAGTTGACTTGCTGGCAATGGATATTAAGGTTAAAACTGATTTGTTAGGGAAGCTAGGGGGAATGGATATTATGGTCTTTGCTAAACATTAAATTATTATTACCGAGTTTAAATAAGACATGTGGTTAGATAGTAATGATTACATACCGGTGGTAATGAGAAAACAATTATGAAACTAGTTTTATTTATATCCCTCCACAGAGTAGGTTAGAAAATTATGTGAATTTCAATGGGCTGCATTCTGGACATGTAAAGTAGTTGAAGGAATGGTATGGAATGAATATACTGGTGACTTGTAAATTTTTTATCTTTCCTAAATGATTCAAGAGTGCAAATATGTTACTATTGGTTTGCAGTGGAAGATTTATGTCATGTAACTACTTGATGATCAGAGTATGGGGCGGGGGCACTGCTGACCAAAATGTATATAACCAATAAGGCTGAAAACCCTGTTAAAGGTCACATTTTATATACACAAAGATGGTGGTGTGCCATTTATTCACGTTTGTCCTTGTGGTGGACATATACTTTGCATGTACACTGTTCAGATGGAATGCACAAGTACATACATTTTTGATGTTAAAAAGAAGTAAAGTAGAAAAGTATATAAGAAAGTATTGAAATAAGTTTGAATAAACCAATAAGCTACTTCTGACTGTTAGCTTTAATCAGATACTGAAATCATAGGTAAATTCTGAAATGTCTAATTAATTATTTCAGTCATTTTTAAATTATATGTGTCCCAATTTAAAGTGAATAGGTTAAAAGGCTTGAACACCAGTTCTACAAATATGACTTAAGATTTTAGTGCATCATTTGCATAACTTGTTTTAATTTTCATTTTATTTTTTTTATTTATTTACAGAAGAAATACAAAACAAACTAAGACAGAGGTAACTGCTTGCTTCTGATATTAACCTGAATGTGTCTTTAATTGGAGATAGCCATATACACCACTTGTTTTATTTTTCTTGTAAGATCTTATGGGTATTAAATTAAACTCCTGAACCTCATTATGCTCACAGAGCAAACCTTTCTTATGTTCATTTGCCTGTTAGTTACATTTGCTGAATTTTATGTTCCTAGATTCACTAAGCAATAACAAGGCCTATTGGCCATCAGGGAGCTTGATGCATTTGATCCCATCTTGGAAGTTTCAGGTGACCATGTTGTCATCCAGTTCCTTCTAGAAGATATGGACTGATGGAACGGAATGATGTTAACTGATTTTAACTGAGAAGGACGGTTATGGGTATGAAAGTCTTTCAGATATGAAGTTGTCATATTTAACAGTGCAGTTGATATTCATTTTTTGAGGCTGAATATCCTGTTGTGTTCAGGTTACTGGAGGAGTATTCTAAGCAAAGAGTTTATGAAAGTATGGAGTCCTTGCTTCTTACAAGGGATTAGTCATCTGGAAAGTACAGTCACTGTATGCCCTGTAACAGTATTCTGTCTTTACAGGAGGTTCTCAGTGTTTTTGAAGTTTAATTTCTGAAGTCCTGGTATGGTTGCATACCTACAATTAAGACAGTAAGGTGAACATCTACATGCAGATATGATTCACCAAGCATGCATAACAAAATGATAGACAGTGCAGTGGTACAGTGGCAGCATTGTTATCTCACAGTAAGAGGCTCTCTGGTTTGGTGCTTGGCTGGGGTGCCTTCTGTGTGGAGTCTGCATATCCTCCCTGTGCTTGTGTGGGTTTTTCCAGGTTCTGTGGTTTCCTCCCATATTACAAAAATATGCAGCTGGAGTGTTTCTCCCCTGGCATTTGCTGTAACATTGGCTTTGTTCCAAGTTGAACGTTCCTGGTTAATAAATTAATTAAAATATGTGTAGGATATTCAGAACTGGAGATATTTTAAAATATTTGCAAAAGAAAGTTATATGGTGTAATGGTTAAAGTGTTTACCTCACATTTGCAAGGTATAGGGTTTGATTCTCAAGAAAGGCAAGTCAGCTTGGCTTATAATGGCCTACAAAGGCAGTTAGCATAATAATACCTACATATAAACTATGAAAACATTGCAAAAATGGAGTGTGATATTCCCATGTCTGGGGTGGTGTATGAAAGCAGTGGGTGTCAGTAAAAATATGACAGTAAAGCATGGTGAATAAAGTAAAGAAATTATGAGATGTAAATGCCTTTTTTGGTATAACAGATTTAACTCTTAGCTATATTTCATAAATGTGTTAATTTCATAAGAGCTATGTGACCAACAGGTAAACAAATGCGGCCATCTTATGCAAAACAATATGGCACATAATGTTGTCAGTGATACTTGCCATCTAACATGCATTATTTTGTAGATTAATATTGTTTTTTAATATGGTGAAAATATTATATGCAGAATTTGATTTGATTCTGCAATATCACAAAACAGCAGGAAATGACCACCCTTGCCATACATCACTGGAAAGCACTCAAACAGGTGAATAGTTCTTCTACTGATATCTTTTATCTATCCTGCACACTTGTATAACCCTTTGTTTGGCCATAGTGTTAGTAATGTTTGCTGAATAACATACCCCAGGATTTAATAATCTTCCATGTAAGACTAGATTAGTCTTACACGGAAACGCCAGTCTAAGAGTATGACAGCAGCGCACCATGCATATTAATGAAGGCGCGCTGCCTCAACTCTAAAGCGTACACAGAGCATGGACGAGTGTATGGGGCGTGTCGGACTGCTGAGCAGTCCAAAAATCCATGCCCCTGCACTGACAAAACCCAAGAAATGTCGAATTACATGAACAAGTCCGCTCACGTGTACATTGTAACACTACACTCCCCCATATGTTAAACCTCGTACAAATTTAAAAATTAAAAGAAATTTATTTTTTTTTGTTTTATTTCCGATATAGCTGCCCGTATTTGCACGTGTTTGTGTGGGATTGCCCATTGCTTAGCTACAGTTAGCAGCTTAGACACCGAAGAGGATAATAAGAAAAAAAATATGCAAACTAAGTAAAATAGCAATAGCGTAGTGGTTAGAGCCTTCGCACAAAGAGAAGGCATTTCTGGTTCGTGTCCCACTACTGCACGTTCCATTTTCTGTTGGAAATCTGTATACAAAAATATTTCCTGACATTTACCATGTAAAAGTTTTGTAAAAAGCATTCAAATGTTATATGTAGTAGTGAATGAATTTTATGTATATATATATATATATATATATATATATATATATATATATGAAGGTGGAATGGTTATGCATTCTGCATGAGTAACTTATTTTAAGCAATATAAAGCACTGCTAAGCACATTTTAGCAGTATTTAGCATATCTAAAACCAATTGCTCATAGCTGAGCACTGCGTTAACAAGCACAATGTATTTACATGTAGCTGCACACCGCGCTAACCAGCACAAATACAACGTATTTTCCCGTAGCTGCGCACCACGCTAATCAGCGCAACGTTGGGCAACATTGAGCAACATCGGGCAATGTTGGGCAACATTGTGCAAAGTTGGGCAAAGTTGAGCAAAGTCGGCTAAACATGGCCACACCTCCTTTACTGTACCTTAACCATTCAGGTCTGGCCAGTAGGAAAATAAAAAGCAGTGACAGGGCTCGAATTCAGGATACTGTGCACTATAGTCACAGTACATAACTACTAAGCCATGACAGCATTTCATAACCATGCACTTTCAACAGACACATATCTATCAAAGGAATATTAAACATTGCCAACATCAGCTAAGCAGGTGTGCCTACAGCTGAGTTTTTTCAAAACTGGTCAATCACAAATAAGTGTGGGAAATGAGGCATATTTAAGCTCCACAGACGGGAATACTTGGCATAACTGGTTGTAGCTCCCTTCTGCAGTCAGCATGGCCGGTGTTGAAGAAGGCACTTGATTTTGAGCGCAATGCTGGGGCAATGAGGAGACCAAAGTAATGGTTTGGCTCCTTGTCCACAATCATGAGGAAAGACTCCTGCGGGGCCAGTACCAGGGCACCCAATATAAAACGGAGGCCTGGAACAGTCTTGCTCGTGATCTCACCAGTGCCACTGGCATTCCTCAGACTGGTGAGCAAGTCAGGCACCATTATTCTGACCTGAAATGACGTAAGGAGGATCAACTGGACCAGTGGTTCCAGGAGTCCCGTGCGATGCCTAATGCCTCAGTACTGAGTAAGTAGTCATTGTATTAAGTAGTTAAGAATTGCTATGCTTGTCTATACTATGGATAGGTATGTCTCAATATCACTGCATTTACTTCACAGCTGCAAGTGCCTGGGCTATGAATCAGCAAGCTCTTGAAGATAGGTTGCAAAGGCTGCATCATCAGGCAGGTTAGTAATTATTCTGCATGTACTGTTATATAAAATAAATGAGAGAGCCTTCAAAAAGTGTTTTAACCCAATAAATAAAGGTGTAATAATCCTTTAATAAATGTATAATTCCTGGAGTGCGTCTGTGTCATTTTCTTTGATATGTTGTTGTACTGTTGCATTTTACAAATAGTACTGTTGTATTAAGCAGTGTTAACCCACACTTGGGTAGGCAAATATAATGTGGATGAAGGGAATGCCAGTAGCTTCTATGCATATTTACAGCCCTCCACTGTTGGTTCATGCCCAGCATGTACAGGTTAATCTGGCACATGAGTAGCTTGGTATTGTGTTCGCCAGAAATGTCAGTGTGCTGCCAGGAATGTAGGGAGCTGTTAACCTATAACTGATACTTTCACCTGGACATATCTATATAATTATATGAAAGTAGAGCTGTCAGTGTACCATCTTAGCAGTAGTGTGTGTGTGTGTGTGAGCAACTCTCAAAATATGTAGCAGTAACATCTGCATCTTGGACAGTTTGTATGTAAGATACAGCTCATGTATATAATGATCTAGGAAAATCCAATTGCACAATATAAGGACATTGGGTAGTGTAATAATACATGTAAGGGACATATAACTGCAGTTAATAGGAATGTAGTGAAAACTAGAAGGATATATAAGTTGTTAATTGAGCTATCCTTTTTCACCCTACTGTATTTGCATAAAAATGCAATTCCACACCTCAATCGGTATGTCAAATCTCAAAACATTTGCTGGGACATATGTCCTATTGGTTTATAAATATTTGAATTTATTTCTATGCATGTGCCTGGTTAAAATACCACAATATTGGTGGCCTGTTGCCATCAATTCAACCTGCATGCTGTTGTAATGTCCACTATTGTTCTATATATGCATGTGTTATGCTTGCTTTTCAACTATTGAAAATCTGGTCTGTCGGGTTAATGGGAATACTTCTGCATGCTGTTATTACTAATTGGGAATGCTGTTGACTGTTACTAACCCATATCTTTATTAAACCTTTCAAAACATAGTTCGTATGGGAAGACTGGTCCCAGCAGACCCACCTGTCCTACTTCAGCTGGCCATGGCACCTGGCACCAGCAGGTCCGGTGCCCAGCCTGGGACCTCCTCCTCCTCCATTGGCCCTGTGCCACCTTCTAGTGGAAGCACTGCAGGGGATGGGGCTCAGTCCCCCTGTGCAAGCGTGGGGGGAGGAGGGCCACCTATCACCCTTCGAACAGTCCAGGCTGTGGTGCATAGAGAGATTGAACGTTTTGCTGCAGAACATCTATGCCAGCTTGAGGCACGAGTGGTGCAACTCCCGGGTCAGCCTGCCCCTCCTACACAGCCCCCAGCACAGCCACCCTCTGGGCTGTGAAGGTGCAGTGGTGACTGCCCATGGGTGGGGACCTCAGTCCCACTGTTTCCATCTGTGGGCTCATGGGCTTGCGATTTCCAAACAACCCTCCCCGTCAAAGGTGTTCACCCACCACATGTCATATACCACCCCTGTATGCATCTTGTTTGTCTTGTCTGTTTACCTCCCCAACCTACATCCCCAAATATATCTACAACCCCTACCCCACATTCCACTCTCACCTGAAAAAAAAGGGCAATCTGCTCCCAAAAAAAAAAGTATGCCCCATACATAGCTGCCCATTTTGCACACATGTCCACTGGACACATAAAATGTAATTTAATTGGCATTACAACACTTTGTTGTCCTCACTCCTCTCTCAGGGGTTGAAGGTTTCATATCTACCTCCAAATTTATTCCATATGCACAGCTGTAAATGAAATAGGCAGCTATGGACCTTTCCTACACCCATCCTGCACATCCTGAGCTACTTTACATACTGTCTTTCCCTCTTTGTGCCCCTTTTTCACCACTTTCCTATCTCTCCATTTTTCTTTTCTTTCAAAGAAATGAGAGCGGGGTTAGCGAGAGTAAGCACTATTAAGCAGTAGTTAGCGGGTTTGCGCGAGTGTGTGCTTGTTTGCACTTAGCTAAGCATTGCGAAGCATCACGCAAACCCGCTTTCAACTGCTTAAAAGTGCTTTAGTCACTCTGTATGTGAGGGCCCTTGTTCTGCTCTGGAGCAAAATAAAACACCTCTGTGAGTCTCGAACCCTGGACCTTGTACACACTACACAACAAGAAGTACCACTAAGCCATGGTAGATCTACAAGCTGGTGCTGAAATAAATATACAATGCATCAGAATGAGTGAATGTAAAGGAAAAATAGGAACACCATACCACACAACTTGTTCTGTGGATCTTTACCAACAGTTGTTGTGGGATTACATTACATGACTGTGATAAGAGAAGCAGCCATTCTAGCAGGAAATAATGTTACACCATCACTTTACAACCCCACACAGTATCACAGCAGGACAAACACTGGCATATCGGTTTAGGGCAGAGGCCATACCTCCCAACTGTCCCTAATTTTTAGGGATGTCCCTGATTTTGACACAAATTTTAGCTCTGTCCCTCTGAATCCCTTCTAAAACTACTGACTTTGGCCAGAAAGGTGGTGAATTACACTTAATGAATAATGACAATAATTAAGAGTTAGACACTTCTTTTACTTCAGAAAAGGTGTATTAATTCATATGCTCTGATTCTCTCAATGTTTCAACTTAATGGCTTTAACATTTTAAAGGTGTCTCTGACTTTTTCTTTACTTTTCCCTGAGTCTGTTCAAATATGTACCTGAGTGTTTGAGAGGTCTGGCAGAGGCAGAAACACAGAGGCATATCAGCCTTTCTGCTGTTACACACTGTGCAAATAGCTTTGGAAGGAGTTTTGGAAGCATACCCTTATGTAGGAATACAACACTGAAATACAAATGGATGTAGCCATGTACTGGTGTAACCAACTGTAACAATGCCATTGCTCTATTGCTGAAAAGACCTGTGTGGTGCACAGACAAAAAAATAACAGGCTATTCTCTGGCTACCATGTGGATATGTCTACAGTTGGGAGTTATGCAGACAGACTACTTGCCTTGATAAACTAACATGTACACAGCAACCCTGTAAGCCCAGCAAGATAAAATCCACACAATAATACTTACGCTCTCTGTACTTCTGCACCCCTGCCCAAATGTAGAATATACCTGTGTGTGCAGGGTCTACCAAGGATGTAGGTAAGCATACTCACAGTACTGACATGTGTCCAGTTTTTCTGAGCAGCTTGTGCTAATGTCAACACTAAAAATGCACAAACTGTTTAGAACTGAGTAAATGAATAGTCACAGTATAGCAGTTCACAAACAATTCTTGTGCCAAAGGAATACATCTCAATAACTAGCTTTTTATGGCAGTTAATTGTAAAAGTTGAAAAGAAAGTACATCTTTCCATGTATCTTGAGGTAGCATTTTGAGGGGTGAGTACATTTCTACACTGACAAGTGGGTACTGGAAGCAGCAACATTAGGTCTGAGTACAAAATGTAAATCTCTGGCTACACCCCTGGCTTCTGATATAAGGACTATACCAATCTTCTGTCTTTAACAATGATGTCCACAGCAAACAAGGATGATCTCCATCTTGGAAAGCTGAAAGGGCCACGCCTACCTGAGTTAGCAATTTATAGTACTGGGTTGCTATGACAGTGATTACTGCAAATACTACACAGCAGGCTGCATGCAATTAGCAAGTGGTGACCATTAATTGGTGTAGAGGCTATCACATGCTCATGTGCAAATACCTACAAAAGCAGGCTGCAAACTCTTCCAACAAACTCAATCACTCTATTGCAGAGACTGACAGAGAGAGACACAGAGAGAGAGAGAGAGACAGAGAAAATGAAAAAGAAAAATAAATATTACCAAATCATACAAAGGAAAGGTATGTGACACATATGCATTTACTGGCATGTAGTAGATGTTATTAAAGAATAGTCTACATAATGTGAACCATTCATATGTGGCAGCAGTACTTATTTATGCATAGATGTTCTGCTTAACTACTGCTATGGACAATACAGTGTGTACCTGTGGGCAGTGGGACATACCTGTGAAACGTGTAGCTCAGCATTAATTGTCAAAGATCTGATCCATGTTATCTGTGTTCTGTACAGTAGTGTGGTCAATGGCTGTTGGAGGGATTAGCGCTGACATTATATAAACATGGGTGTGACAGAACAACACATGCATGATAGTCATATTAAAGTGTAGCTTTGCATTGGCAACTGCTGTAGCAGTCTAGTATGCTTATCTAGCATTTGTAGCCATATATACCCCCCTAATGTTAGTGTGTGTTCATATGTGACACATGTTTGTGTTGCAGCAAGGCCCAACAGTTCAGCTGTGAGGTCCATGGACTTACAACAGTGTGGACCTTGTGCGTGTATGCCACACACATACAGAGAAATATATATGTGTCATATATATTCACATATGTATATGTGCATAGAGCAGGGGACATATTGCAACTATTTGTGAAGGGTGGAGATATATATGTTGCTGAAGGTTATTATGCGCATAGTTGTATGTAGGTTTTAGTGTGTGACAAACAAGACAGCATACAGTGCTGGTATATGACATGTGGTGGTTAAACACTGTGGGTGGTTTGTTCAGTTTGCAATGTTGAAGCCAGTGAGGCCAGCTAAAGCTACCTGGGCTGTGAACACCTTCAATGCATTTATCCCAAGACTGTGCAATTTTTATTACATTGCTGTACACCTCACATCCTTTGTATAATTGATATTCTCACTATGAAAGGTGAAATGTATATGTGCCTACATATATATGTATATGTACACCAATGGATGTGTATATGTATATATATATATATATATATATATATATATATATATATATATATATATATATATATATATATATATATATATATATATATATATATATATATATATATAGTTATATATACTCATACACACCTACATCTACTTGTTGCAATAGATTATCTGTACTATTAACTGACTGTGATGGTCAATGTGTTTGTGAATATGTCAAATATATGTATCTGTGGGATAGCTTAGTGGGAAACTGTTTATGTCATGGTATTATGGGTCCTTTCTTTGATCCTAGCAAAAGCTGTGTATTCTGTTGCTAGGCAGAACAAGTGCTATTGCATACAGTGTGATTAAGTCCCTTGGTTTTAACCAGGGTGTGTCATTGGAGTACTACATCTATGATTATTGATTGGTACTGATGTTGAATCCAAATCCTGTGTATACTGTAGTACTACTTGAAGCTCTGGGCCTGTACAGCAAAGTATGCTGTATGTCCGCATTGCTTGCATCCACTGTTTTGTGTGGTCCCTGTATTCATCACATATTACATTTCTCAAGCTTAAGGTTGTGTAAGTACTGACACACAGTACTGTATAGTACACACTGAAAGCTTATCTGGGTTGTCATACCTTTGTGTCCTGTAATTATGTCTGATGTGTGTGTGGGTATGTCTGCAACATGTCCTTTGACATATGTGTGGTAAAACATATAACTGCATATCTAGCTACATTCATAGTGTACTACAGCAGTATGCAACCTATATTCCCAGTTGTGCACATATTTTGGACACGGGTTTGCCATTAACAAGTTGTGTGGTATAATAGTAATACATTTACTGGACCTTACACTCAATGTGATGGATGATATATTTCTTTACACATCAGCTTGATGTACATCTGCTGTGGCTAGGTGGTGCATCGTGTTGCATACAGTGTGCCAGGTACTCTTGTATAGTCTTATATAGTGATTTTATTTTGTTGCTGTGCAGAACATGGTTCATTAGATTGAGAGTGAGCCAGGCACTTCCAAGCAGTTGTGGGGTGAGCAGTGATAAGTGGCAGTTAAAGTGTTTCACTCTCAGTTAGCTAATAGGTTGCTATATATGGCAGTTCAGTGATATCTGTACTGTATAATGCTAAATGTGTCATATGACTTGCTCAGACATATTTTCGTATTTATGTCTTCCAGGGATCATGGCACTTCGCAGGAACCCCAGTTACAGTAGTGCTGAAGATGACATAATTACTACCAGTATGATTCAGCACTACAGTCTTGTGTTCTCACAAACCAGCCAGGACCAGCTGGAGCGTACTTCAATGTGGCAAGATGTTGTCCGCAGGGTAAATGAAGTAGGCCTGCATAACCGAACATATGAGCAGGTACGCCACCACTGCAGTGATCTTCTCAGACATGTCCGTCAGCATGCTGCTGATGTGCGGAGACAACAGCTTGCAACAAGAGGTGGTGTTAATATCCATCCCCCCTCACCAGAGTGGAGGAGCTGCTCCTGAGCCTGGTGGCACCTGCCCAACAACAACAGCAGCAGACATACACTATGATGGAGGTTGGAGCCACCCAGCAAGTACACATGGAGCATGCAAGTAAAATGGCATATCTGTAGACTACTGTTATCTGTATTGGTAGAACATGCATATGTGAGATGAGGAGTGTGTCGTTAAAAGATGTGGAGCCTGTTGTTGTGCAATACTGATCATTTGGTACATAATATGTAGCCCTGTGAATGTAAACTATTGTTGTACTGTAAGATTGCAAACACAAAGCAGCAATGCCACAGTTGTGGCCACTGACAAACTGTCGCAGCTCTATGTAGGTCCCTCTGGGGTTACATCAAGGCAGCAGACAGATGCTGGTGAGTGTGTTCTACATTTATTATTGTAAATAAAAAGTACATGTCATAGTTAAGGTGTAGACCATGTACACATGTAACACACCTACCTATAATGCATGCTGTGCATGTTTGGTGTAAGACCACGCACATCTCACTAATGTGATTAGCTGCCTCAAACACATGCAATACCCAGATCATCTCAAACAAATGTGGTTAGACTGTAGTGACCATTGGATAGGCACAGTTGATACTCAACATGCACATAACATACATATCTATGTCATACACAGAGCATTTTAACATGCTAGACATAAAGGATTCCCAAACCCTCTGTAAAGACACACTCCAGTATCCAAAATCTCATCCACACATTACACATAATATACCTGAGGGGTAGAGGCCTATCATGAGGCATTTAAACACTCTGCAACACACTACACATTCATGTCAGGGAATGCTCCTTATTGGCCTCCTTACAAACTCATGTAACAACTGGTTGTGAAATGGTGAATGTAGCCAAGGTAGTACAGTTCCGGTACAGCATGAGTAGTGCTGGTTTGGGAAATATTTGTAGCCTTGAGTGATCACATGATGCTTCATGATGATGGCCTATGGTACTATACCCCATCCAGTTATTGTAACCACAGTACTACACATAGCTTTCATTGCTATACACCTTGATATACACCTTAATGTTGCATGTGTGCACACATAAGCACCTCTAAACAATATGCATACCAATCACCATTTGCACAACTAACACATATATGTCTTGTGATGCTATTGAGTGGCTAGGTCATATGACACACATTGGGTATGTGTAGTGTTTAAATATGCAGTTGTGTTTTAGCATGCCATGTCATGGATGACACTGGCATGCCCACCATATGATCTACACTCACCATAAGTACTGTACATTGGGTATGTGGCCGAATGGTATTACATCAATTATCCATGCACCACTGATGATGTTGTGTGAATACTCATCATGCATGTGCTAAAAATGTGTCTACAATTATTTGCTAAAGACACAGAGGCTGTAATCAGCATTGGATACCTATCTGACACACAGATCCACATCCAGCCATGGTATGTACACTTGTTTGTTATGGTGCACAGTACATTACA
Source organism: Protopterus annectens (assembly GCF_019279795.1). Lineage (NCBI taxonomy): Eukaryota > Metazoa > Chordata > Ceratodontiformes > Protopteridae > Protopterus > Protopterus annectens. The sequence continues at coordinate 673,551,837 of NC_056734.1, read as the reverse complement.
TAGTTTTGAATACCTGCACAGCAATGTTGTGTCCATGTATGCATTGTGTTCCAGGGGGAGGCCCATCACCTAATAACAAAACACATGCATCAAAGCCATGTATGCTGTTAGTAACAAGGTCTGTCTACACTTGCACTGCATGCTGTTGAGCAACACATGTCCTGCATGCTGACATGTGTGATATGACTGTTTTGCTTGTGATACTGTACCCCACCATCACCTGCTATTGTGTATGTTCTGAGATTGCTGGTGTTGTGTGTGTCTGCTTTAGGGAGGAGTGTATTTTGTGTGTGTGTGTGTGCATGTGCATGTGCATGTGTGCATGTGTGCATGTGCGCATGTGTGCATGTGCGCATGTGTGCATATGCGCATGTATGCATGTGTGTATGTGCACATGTGGTCTGACATCATGTTCAGGTCTTAAAGTGTGATTCCTGTTTTCCTCTCACAGGTGCCGAGGTGGGGCTGGTTCAGTACAGCAGGAAACCTGATGTCACTGAGACAGACAGTGATCATGAGGATAGGTGTGTTGAGGCACAGGCAGGTTTGTCAGGGTCTGTTGTTGGGCCACCAGTTGACAGTACACAAATCTCCACCCCATCCATGCACACAGTCATACTGCCTGTACATACATCATCACCATTGCCCTTAGCTGAGGGACAGTGTACAGTTGGCACTGGCCAGGACAGTGTGGTATCTATGGCACATGTATCAGGACACAGCAGCCATAGCCAGATGTCTGGGATGGTACCACATAGACAGATGCCTAGGGGTTCTTGTCAGAGCACTGCTGGTCATCATGCCCCTGGCAGACGTGCCACACCTCTTTCTACCACACGCATGTTCCAGGCTGTCATGGAGGCACAGATATGAATGGGGCGGTACACCAGACAGGGACTAAGGGCACAGAGGGCTCACAACACCTCTGTAAATGACAGTATCCATGACCTAGCGGGTGCCATACGTAATTACACTGAGGTCATTGATAGACTTTGGGGTGAGACATTGGATGCCCTCCACAATGTCATGTCCATGTGTCAGGACAGTGCGGGATGGTTGAGACGTTGACGTGGATGTATGCCAGCAACATCAGCAGCTGGAGGTCACCGTGGACGTCCAGCAAGTCACAGACACTCCCGTAGTTCCAGTACCAGTCCCAGCAATGTTGGGGGTCTGTCCATAGACCATCCTAGAAGACCATATGCACATGGCTCTGGCCAGTCCCAGCAGGGACCTGGATACAGTGGACATATGTCAACCTCTTCAGATAGTACCCAGTCTGGATTAGTACCTGATACTGTCTGTGGCACCCCTGCCAGGCACAGGTTCCATATCCATGGCCAGAGACGGTGATTTGTAAAGCCTGTCAAGTACAGTCTGTAGCTGTCTCACAAATCCCCGTTTATGGCAGTCACATGGTGGAACTGTGTGCATGCAGACACACACACATAAACTAGAAACCTAGGGCAAACACATACCCGCACACATTACATCAACATTGGCCCATAACAGTACTCATGGCCCTCACACACAAATGTCAATTGTATGGCTCAGTGTAGGCCTCTGGCAAACCAACAACACACCCTGTGCATAGGATGAAACATGTGCCACCTCCTGTCATCTGTAACATTGATGCAGGAACAGGCTATCATGGTGCTGATGCACAGGGTGACTTTAATAAAGTATAGCAATGGTTGAATGTGTAGCATGTTGTCAGCAGTAAGGTGTAATTATATCCTTGAAGGTGTAGCTGAGCAGGCATGATGCATTAAAGCTGTAATTAGCATTGTTGTATTGTTTCCACCAGTGTTTATTCCAATTGTGTTTTGTTTGTCCATGTGCCACTTGGCTGATGTGTGTAGTTGTGTCAGCATGTGTTATACAGTGGACAGTAAGTGTGGAGTGTGTGCAGCACAGGTTTGCAGGTGTACATTTGTGAACATGGTGGAGGTGCACTGTCTGCATGTACATGCATATTGAACACATGGGCAGGGTGACATGCCCTGTATTGGCCAGTGTTAACACTCCATACTTTCTATTGGTGGCCAGTATGCATTGTACTACACACATTTTGGAACTTGAGTACACATGTGTGTGTATGACACGGGTTGACACTGTGCTGTGGGTGATGCTGTTGTTGCTATCTGTCATTGGTTTGCATTACTAAGGTTAACACTGTCCCAGCTGTATATTCCTTTATTAATGCACACTGTTCACCTACAGGGTTGCATTGACCGTGCTATCACAAACACAAGAAATTCGCACTTATACAGTAAAAGTGCATTAATCTCATGGACCCCTGCCATAAACTAAATATATAATAGAAGGTGTGCAGTTGTACCACAAAAGAGTTACATACCAAGAAGGGATAACCTCTTTGGTAAGTATCATTGGGAAAATACAATCCCTCAATCAACATACAAGGCAAGCTTCAAAATACAAAATAGCAAGGATTCCAAAGACAACACTAAAGCTTTCTTCAGTGTTGTTCATAATCTACAGGGGAAATCTCAGATTGGGTCACAGTTAATGTAAATGGTCAAAAAGTACACTTATCTGACTGAAATTACCAATTCCTTGTCAGACAGTTTGAATGCAGATTTCACCACCCTGTCATTACACAAGGGCCACATTTCCAGACCTGAAGAATGTAAAACCTGATGATTCACAGACACTCTAGTTAAAACATCTCTTTAACAAAGTACACACCACAGTGGCAATAGTACTGGACAGTGTCCCTGGCTGTGTCATACACAAGCTGACATATGAAGTCACCACTCACCTAAACGCTCTGTCCAGATGCAGCCTCTATACAGGTTACATACTTGTGGAATGATACACAGTAATGGTGTTCACAGTCCACAAGGGTTGAGCTACAACGTCTTCTTCTTCTCCTTTTGGATGCTCCCATTAGGGGTTGTCACAGTACATCATTTCTTCCTGCCCTTTGTATCTTGCACTATCACACCATCCACCTGCATGTCCTCTCTCACTACAGCCATAAACCTCATCTTAGGCATTCCTTTTTTCCTGTTACCTGGCGGCTTCATCCTTAGCATCTATTTCACAATATACTCTGCATCCCTACTCAGCACATGTACAAACCAACTTAATCCTGCCTATCTGGCATGGTCTACTAACCTTCAAACCTGGCCTGACCCTCTAATATACTTATTCTTAAACCTGTCCACCCTCGTCACACCCAGTGCAAATGTTAACATAAATTGATTAAGGGTAGAACTACAACAAGTCCTGGAAACTCTCACCCTATATGCCAGACCAATGTTATCTGGAAGGCTGTGGAGCACAGCATTATGGAACTCATTAATAGAGACATTATGAACCTGCAAACACTGCACCATACCCACTTAGGTTCTCTAAAAGGCTAGATCATGGCTCCTACACCTAGTAGACTTCAGGCCAGTCAACAAGGCAATAGGTGAGGGAGGGGAGGTCAACACAGCCAAGCTATAGCTCACCAGCAATTCATACCCATCCCACATACTGGTTTTATACATAACCTCAACAGACTGACCATAAACAATTGTTAGATGATGGCTTGACAACTGACGCACAGATGTAGGACACACAGTAACATTTGCAGCCTCCATGTACTATTCTATGCCAGTAACAAGTGGTATTCATCTGCACTCAGTCCTGGGACCACTCCTGTTTGGCATATAGCTTTCTTAGGTACAAGCAAACACAGTAGGGATATGTCTGCCCACGTCTGATGACAATGCATACTGTGGGCTATACTTTATTCTCCAGATGACACACACATTCTCCAAAAGGGTATCATACAGACAGATACCTGGTGACAAACTCATGCTGTAAAGCTATAAGCCAAAGAAAGCATAGTTATCCACTTTTAGAAAACAAAGTAGTACCACATAGGTAGTAGCCCCCAAAATGCGTAACAGGTACTAATGTATACATAGAGTCATGTGTTAAGTCATGTCTCCTTTGATAATCACATTACCAAAGGGTTTTGGAAATCCCTCTCTGGAGCACATAAGCAATAAAGGGTTTGCATGCAGATCCACAGAGGTTGTTGCACACCTATAATGATTAGTCATCTTTGCTAGACTTTGCTTGCTTTGGAACAGGTTTCAAATATACCTCAAGCATAAACCCTCACTCACACTCTTCATTAGAAACCGTGATGAGTGGATGTGAAATGGAAGATGTAGCCCAGGGATCACTGCAGTGGCTAAGCTTGTCACAAGCATACAGAAGTGACCTAAGATCTGGAAAATGCCAGCACGCTCTGGTAAAGATAACAGATGCGTTCATGGAGAAAGCAGAGTACCCACCTATGAAATACTTGAGGTCACATGTATGTATATGGATTTTCCCCACAGCTACCTTACATGTGTAATGCACATACAGTTGTCATTGTGATATGTCATACACTAGAAAAATCAAAACCCACTCCACATTGGCTAATGGTGTCACACACCGTCAATAAGTGCAAGATTCAAACTCTTTCCTAACTACATTATGATACTACAGCAGCATGCATTTACATGACGCACTATACACATTACTGGGATTTTACTTTTCCACAGGTATATTTGTAGGATGGTGACATCATCAGACTTGACAAAGATGAGTATACCACTTTTAAGGGGTGTGAGTAGTCTCCAAAAAGGTTGCTTTTTCCCAAGGAGACACACACACAGCAGGCAAGTGCAGGATTCAAACCCCTACCTAACTACATTATGATATTATAACAGTACGCATTTACACAACACACTATGCACATCACTGGGATTTCATTTTTCCGCAGGTATATTTGTAGGATGGTGACATCATCAAACTTGACAAAGATGAGTATACCACTTTTAAGGTGTGTGAGTAGTCTCCAAAAAGGTTACTCCTTCTCTGGAAGGCACACATACACAGTTGGTAAATGCAGGATTCACACCCTTCCCTAACTACGTTATGATACTACAGCTTTACGCATTTACACGACATGCTATACACATTATTATGATTTCACTTTTCCACAGGTATATTTGTAGGATGGTGACATCATCCGACTTGACAAAGATGAGTATATCACTTTTAAGGTGTGTGAGTAGTCTCCAAAAAGGCTGCTTCTCCCCAAGGAGACACACACACTCGGCAAGTGCAGGATTCAAACCTCTACCTAACTATATTATGATACTATAGCAGTACATATTTACGTGACACACTATACACATTACTAGAATTTTAGCTTTCCACCGGTATATTTGTAGGATGTGACATCAACAGACTTGACAAAGATGAGTACCACTATTAAGGTGTGTGAGTAGTCTCCAAACAGACTGCTCGATCTTGGGAAGGCACACACACACACTTGGTAAGTTCAGGATTCAAACTCCTACCTAACTACATTATGATATGACAGCAGTATGCATTTACACAATGCGCTATACACATTACCAGGATTTCTTTTTTCCACAGGTATATTTGTAGGATGGTGACATCATGAGACGACCAAGATGAGTATACCACTTTTAACAGGTGTGAGTAGTCTCCAAAAAGGTTGCTCTCTCCCCAGGGAGAGACACACACACACACACACACACACACACACACACACACACACACACACACACACACACACACACACACACACACACAGTTGGCAAATGCAGTGTTCTTAATCCAAACTAAATACATCTTTACACTTCAACAAGCAATATGGAGTTGCAGGGTGCAATACAGACATTACTTGCTGACAGTTTGCACAAAGGTTTTTTTCACATTTGCTAACCTCAGCAGGCTTATCATACTAGGTGTATTGTGAGTGTATTGCATGCATAGGCCATGACCATATCATATATGGGTTGATGCACCACATGCTGGCACATACAGGGTCAAACCTTGAGTAGCATCTTACCTTCACCTACATGATACTGCAATATAACAGAAAGATGATAAACTTCAACAATTGGCTGAGCTTCTGGTGTCATTCAAAGGGGATCCAGTCTCTGTCTGCCTGTGATGACATGATAGACAAGCCTTGTTGCTTTGCTACAGATGGTTTGCACATGTCGCCCCTATGCTTCTGAATACTGGCCAAGGCTCTTGCTGTCCCCATATTACCTTTTTTAGGCAAGGCTCAAAGGTTCATAGGTTCATAGGTAGGTACTAGGCTATTGGCCCTGCCTTTGCAAGCCCAGCCAAAAAGGTACCCTGGCTTTTGCCACCCAAGAAATTTATTTTCCTGTGCCACTGTCGAGCAGAGATACAGAAGTGATCCCCAGGGTGAATTTCCTATTTCCCATCCAATCATCAAGATTTTTCTTGAAGAGTGCTAATGAGGAGCTTTGTTTGATATAGACAGGTAGTTTATTCCGGAGTATGTGAAGTCTCTGGGACAGGAATCTATCCCTCTGGCTTGTTCTGTTTATTGTGGTGACAAGGTTTAGGTCCCTAGAGTGTGTAGGTTCATAGGTTCATAGGTAGGTACTAGGCTATCTGCCCAAGGGCATTTATAAGCCTAGCCAGAATGTGTTGACTTTTGCCTCCCTTTTAAATTAGTTTCCTGGGCCTCTGTCTAGCAGGGCCACTGAAGTGATCCCAGGGGTATATTTACAATTTCCCATCCACTCGTCAAGATTCCTCTTGAAGACAGTCTGCGAGAGGCTCTGCCTAACATCAACTGGGATTCTATTCCAGAGCGAGGGAAGTCTCTGGGACAGGAATCTATCCCTCCAGCACATCCTGTTTATTGTTTTGCTGAGGTTTGATTCACTGGAGAATGTGGCTCTAAGAGATTTGTTTTTCTTGAGGTGGAGCATGTCCATTAATTCCGGGTTGGACATGGCCTTATACGTCAGGCATTGATCACCTCTGAGCAGGCAGTAAGCTACCGAGTAGAGCTGGAGTTTCTTTAGCAAAGCTGCATAGGGCATCTCTTTGAGGCCCATGATCCTCTTGGTGAGGTACTTCTGTGGTCTTACCAGCTGTTGCATGTTCCAGTTAAGGTACATACCAAAGGGGGCATTGTACTCTATTATGGGCCTAATGAGTGAGGAGTAGAGGGGCACAATGACCTCTCTTGATCTAGAGGTGAACCCTTTCATGATTAGGTGGGCTACACAGAAGGAATATCTAACCACTTTGGCAATGTGATTATCAAAGGAGAGGTTACTATCTACCTGGGTCCCCAGGTCCCTAATTACATTTTCCATACCTAGTGGATTGCCACCTATGTGGTAATTTGTGGGCACTTTGTTTTTTCCAAAGGGGATGACTATGCATTTTTTGGCATTCAGCTTGAGGCCATGGTTTTGACACCAGGTATCTGTCTCTGTGAGACTCTTCTGGAGGATGTCTGTGTCAGCCAGAGAGTTGATTATGGCCCCCAGTTAGCAGTCATCTGCGAACTTGGTCAGCCATAGTCCTCCCATGCCTGCCTGTACCTCAGAGAAGTATATACTGAACAGGAGGGGTCCCAGGACCGAGACCTGTGGGATGCCACTTGTGACTGGTTTAGAGTTGGACATGGCACCCGCATCTCTGACCATGTGTGTTCTATCCGTGAGCCAGTTGGCCACCCATCTCATGACATAGGGGTTAATGTTCAAGCTGGTAAGCTTGTCTATGATGCCAGAGTGGGGAATGGTGTTGAAGGCCTTTGTGAGGTCTAGGTAGGCTGTGTGGACTACCTTCCCTTCATCTATGGCCTTGGTAACTGTTTCAAAGAAGTCAACTAGGTTTAGGAGGCAGGATCTGCCTTTAACAAAGCCAAATTGGGTAGAGTCCAGTGTCTGGAGGTTCCCAATGCCTCTGTTTATGAGTTCTATGATAATTTGCTTCATAGCTTTGCAGACCAGGCTGGTCAGGCTTATAGAGCTATAGTTCCCAGGTTCCGTTGTGGCACCACCTTTGTGGAGCGGGATGACTGTTGCTGTACGCCATTCTTTGGGTACATAGCCTGTGGTAAGGCTGAGTCTGAACAGTGAATTTAGATGAGGGTGTAGTTCCTTTTGGAGCTCATGTAAGACGCAGCCTGGGACACCATCTGGTCCCATTGATGCTGTGTTCTTAGCTTTGGAGAGGGCTGTTTTTACCTGCATGTCCATGATGTCTGGGGCTCTGCATTCTTCTGGGATGAACACAGGCCCTTTTGGGGGTGGGGGGGTGAAGTTTGCACTAAACCTGTCTGCCAGGATGTTGGCAATGTCAGTTGGTTCAGTGTATTTTTTGCCATTTTGCAGTAGCTCAAAGCATATCTGAGAGTTGCCACCTAAATGTTTAATATAGGTAAAGAAGGGTTTGTGGTTATCTTAAGATTCCTTGGCAATTTTTCTTTAGAAACTGGCCTTGGATGATTTTATGAGCGATCGTAGTTTCTTGCTAATAATGATCAGTGATGCCTTTCCTTTTTGGAATTTTGCTCTATCATGTAGTAGTTTCCTCCTTCTGTTGTACAGCTTATTTATGGCCAAGGACCACCAGACTGGTTTCCTCTTTTTGGAGGAGTGAGTCCTGGTTTTATTCGGGATGGCCCAATCCATGCATCCCTGTAGATGCTCATATAATGCACTTGTAAAGGATTCTGTGGATTGGATAGCATTATCCTGTAGCAAGGGGGCTTTGAAACTTTCCACTTTGGTCTTGAGAAGTGTGAAGTTTGCTTTTGAAAAGTTTTTCACAGTGGTTTCCTTGACTGGGGGTGGGGTCGGGATGTGGATGTCCAGTGTGATTACTTTATGATCTGATCTTACCAGTGAGGGGTTTACCTCTGGTGTGGAACACTGATCCCCCATGTTGGTGATGATCAGGTCCAGTATGTTGTCACCTCATGTGGGCATGGTGACCAGCTGTTCCAGGGCGTTTAAGTTTATAAACTCTAGGAAGCATTGGGCAAAGGAGTCTGTACTTGATGAATTCTCCCAGTCAATGTTTGGGTAGTTGAAATCTCATAATATCATGGTGTTTGGTAGGACCTTTATATTTTCCAGTGTTCTCAGGAATGCTGAGTGAGGGGCCTGAGACAAGGTAGGTGATCTGTAGCAGGCTACAATCTGATAAGCAGCTTTGCCCACTGTTAGTTGCACTTGGATGGTCTCTGAGGCCTCGTACTGTGCCACTAACCTGGAGATGTGGGTATCCTTTATGAAAATGGATACCCCCCTCCTTTTGTATTTCAGTCCGGGTTTTGGGGCCGAAGCGTGGAGAGATTGAGATTTCTTTAAGTGGAGCATGTCCAACAGCTCTGTGTTTGACATAGCTTTGTATGTTAGGCAGAGATCTCCTCTGAGTAGGCGATATGCGACAGAGTAAAGCTGGAGTGTTTTGAGATGGTCTGTGTAGGGCATGTATTTGAGGCTGCTAATCCTCTTTGTGAGGTATTTCTGCGGGCTTTCTAGTTGTTGTAGATGTCTTGTGAGGTACATACCAAAAGGGGAGTTGTACTCTATAATGGATCTAATGAGTGATGAGTAGAGGGGAACAATGACCTCTTTTTTTCTGCATGAGAAACCTTTTGTGATGAGGTGTGCCATGTAGAAGGATTTCCTGACTACTGTGGTGATGTGATTATCAAAGGAGAGTCTACTGACCACCTGTGCCCCAAGGTCTCTTATCACACTTTCAGTGTTAAGTATACTACCACCTATGTTGTAGTTCATGGGTACAGAGTTTTTACCAAAGGGGATGACAATGCACTTTTTGGCATTGAGCTTGAGGCCATGGCTTTGACACCAGGCATCTGTCTCAGTGAGGCCCTTTTGTAAGATGTCCACATCATTAGTAGTTTCGATTATGGCTCCTAGTTTGCAGTCATCTGGGAACTTCATTAGCCAAAGACCTTCTGTGTTAGCCTATACTTCAGGGAAGTAGATACCAAACAGGACAGGACACAGGACTGAACCCTGTAGTACTCCAATTGTCACTGGTCTGAAGTCAGACTTGGAGTCTGCTACTTTCACAGTGTAGGTTCTGTCAGTGAGCCAGTTGGCAACCCATCTTGTGACATAGGGATTTATACCTAGTTCAGTGAGTTTATCTATAATTCCAGAGTGAGGGATGGTGTCGAAAGCCTTGGCAAGATCTAGATAGGCTGTGTGAACCACCTTACCCTTGTCTACGGCTTTGGTGACTGCTTCGAAGAAGTCTATCAGGTTTAGGAGACATGATCTGCCTTTTACAAACCCAAAATGGTTGTGGTCCAAAGTTTGGAGATTACCAACATCTTTGTTTATAAGTTCCATGATGATACGTTCCATGGCCTTGCAGACCAGGCTCATCAGGCTAATGGGGCGCTAGTTCCCAGGGTCCGTGGTGGCTCCCCCCTTGTGCCATTGTGATTCTTGACATAGCTATAGAATGCTTTGTGGTTGTCTTTGGAATCAGTGGCAATTTTGTTTTCGTAACTAGCTTTGGAGGATTTTATCAGGGATCACAGCTTCTTATTGAGGCTGACCAGGGAGCTCCTTCACTCATGGGTTTTACCCTCTTTTGCAACAGATTCTTCATTCTGTAATGCAGTTTGTTTATGGCAGGGGACCACCAGATTGGCTTCCTTTTCTTGGAGGATAGCGTCTTGGTTCTGTTTGGGATAGCACAATCCATGCACTCATGTAAGTGCTTATAAAGTGCAATTGTGTAGGATTCAATAGTCGTAACTCTATTGTCCATCTGCATGGGTGTCCTGAAGTTCACCACTTCTGTCTTAAGAATCATGAAGTTGTCTTTGGAGATATTTTTTAACATGGTTTCCTTAATGGGGGGGGGGCAGAATGTGGATATGTAGAGTAATTAGCTTATGGTCAGATCGGACCAATGAGGCGTTGACTTCAGGTGTGGAACACTGGTCACTCAGGACAAACTAAACCCCGTAACCAACACAAATAACCACAAAGTGAGCTAAATGCTACTCATGCCAGACATCTCAGCCTCCAGATGCACACACTCGAGGCACTTCTCAGTATGCAGAATATTGATATCTGTGCAGTAACAGAAACCTAGTTCAAGGTTCCAGAGAGCACACCAGCACTACCAGGATACTACTCATTCCATACCTTCCAGTATCAGAACCTGGATCATAGCACATAGGGTGGGGATGTATCCATATTCATCAAGGATACCTGCATCTCTCTCTACATGCTCTCTACAGGATATGTACCCATAGAATGTTGCACAGCAACGTTCTTCCCACTCCACAGGGGTGGGGCCACAAAAGACCCTTGGCATTCATGCTCTATGAACCTGACGACTCTGATCTGCAAGGCAATGGAGCCAATCATAATGGAAGTCAACAATAAAGACATTGGGAACCTTCACACAGTTGAGTACACCCAGTTTGGCTTTGTCAAATGCAGATCACACCTCCTGAACTGGGTGGATTTCTTTGAGACAGTTACCCAGGTTACAGATGATTGAAATGAGCTCCACACAGCCTACCTATACCTTGCTAAGACCTTTGACACCATTCTCCATTCAGGTATCATAGATGAACTCACCAACCTTGGCATGAATCCATACATCACATGATGGATTGCAAACTGGCTCACAGATAGATCCCACAAATTAAGAGTTGCTGGCTACATGTCAGACTCTACACCGGTAACAACTGGTGTCTCCCAGGGTTCAGTCCTGGGGTCCCTCCTGTTTGGTATAGACTTCTCAAAAGTACATGCCAACACAGGAGGGTTATGGTTGACTAAGTTTGCTGGGAACTGTAAGGTGTTTGCCATAATAGATTCCCCGGATGACACAAATATTCTCCAGAAGGGACTCTATGAGACAGATGTGTGGTGTCAGAATCATGGCCTCAAGCTCAATGTGGAAGAATGCATAGTAATCCCCTTTGGTGAAAACAAAGTACCCACAAACTACCACATAGGTATTACCCCTTAAAAATGACAAGGTAATAAGGGATCTGGGGACACAAGTAGATAGTCATCTTTCCTATGACAACCATGTTGTCAAAGTGATTGGGAAATCCTATGTGGCCCACCTAATCAACAAAGGGTTTGCATCAGGATCAAAAGAGTTAGTAGTGGCCCTCGAATCTTAAGTCATCAGACCTATCATTGAGTACAATGCACCATTTTGGATGTACTCAACTAAGCATATCCAGCAGCTGTAGAGACCGCAGAGGTATCTCACCAAGAGGATTACTGTCCTCAAACAGTTGTGTTATGCAGCACAACTGGTAAAACTAAATCTGTTCTCTGTTGCATACCACCTACTCAGAGGCATACTCTGCCTAGCATACAGAGCCATGTCCAACACATAACTGCTGAACATGGTCCATCTACAGATAACAAAATTGAGTTGCACTACACACTCCAGGGATATGAACCTTATCACAACAATGAATACAACATGCTGGTGGGATAGAGTACCATCTCAGACACTTGCCTTACTGTGTCCCAATGTACATCAGACAGAGCCCCTCGCTGACACTTTTCAATAGGAACCTTGATGAGTGGATGGGAAACAGGCAATTCACGCCAGGCATCACATCAGCAGCCCCACTAGAAAGGGGCTTAGGGTACTAACTATTAGAACTAGAGCTTGGGAGACTACCCAATGGGGTGGTGAAAGCTGCACAACTTGCCTAGGCTAATATATGTCTTTGTGAAGATAGTCTACTACATACCTATGAACCTATGTGACAGGTACATGTCTACAGATAGAAGATGTGTACTTCATTGTACAGTCATGTTGTACAGCAGGCACATGGACCACATACACTGTAATGCTTACAGATACTGGTGGCTATTATGTACAGTGGGTGAGATGTGCACCTCATGTCTTTTGTGCTATTGGGATGTGTGCTGGGTGGGACAGTCCTGGATGGCTCCCTGTCATGGTCACCCTCTTACACACATCTTTGCCCATCCATCTTTGGCTTATTATACTGTGTTCCACCTACATATATATATATATATATATATATATATATATATATATATATATATATATATATATATATATGGTTCCCTATCAGAAGCCTGAAACACTATAAGCCTGAAAATCAAAATCCTGAAAACTATAGACTGAAAATTCAAAATCCTGAAAGCCCAAAATCCTGAAACTCAAAATCCTGAAAACACAAATAATGCTAATATGTCACTATAAAGACACTAATATCTACCAACTGACCCTGACCCTAACCCTAACCCTAAGGTCCGTCACTATCGCACACTCACCTGACCAGCCCTAACCTAAATCACTTAAACCGCCCCTAACCCCAATATTTGTCACTATTGCATACATGCCTAACCTGCCCTAACCCTAACTCACTTAAACCGCCCCTAACCCTAACATAAAACCAACTCAGACACTTACCTGAACCCAGCATGACCCAACACCACAGGGCTAACAATAGCAAAGCCACAATAACGTCAGTATGTCCATTTTGTGTTTTCAGGATTTTGAGTTTCAGGATTTTGGGCTTTCAGGATTTTGAGTTTTCAGTCTATAGTTTTCAGGATTTTGATTTTCAGGCTTATAGTGTTTCAGGCTTCTGATAGGGAACCATATATATATATATATATATATATAGGTACATCACCACACATGGGGTTAGTTCCCTAGGCCTCTGTGTAGTAGAGCTGATGAAGTGATCCATGGTGTGACAGTTCAGTTTCATATACACTCATCAAGGCTCCTCTGGAAGAGTGTCAGTTAGGGACTCAGCTTAATGTAGGTTGGGAGCCTGTTCCAAAGCAAGGGAAGTCTCTGAGTTAGAAATGTATCCCTCCAACATGTTCTATTTATTGTTGTGATGATGATATCCCTAGAGCATGTGGCACGGTGAGCTTGGGTTTACTTCAGATAGCGCATGTACATCAGTTCTGCATTGGACATGGACCTGTCTGTTGGGCAGAGATCGCCTGAGTAGACAGTATGCAACAGAGTACAGATTGAGTTAAAGTCAGTCTTGTTGCATGGGGCAACTGTTTGAGGCCAGTAATCCTCTTGTTGAAGTACTTCAGTGGTCTTTCCAGCTGATGAAGCTGCCTAGTCAGATTCATCACAAGTGTGCCATGATACTCTCTGATGGGTCTGATGACTGATGAATAGAGGTAACCTCCTTTGAGCTACATGCAAAGACCTTGGCAATTTGTGGGAACACATAGCATGATTTTCTAACCACTTTGTGAATGTGTTTCTGGAAGTAGAGATGACTATCCACGTGTCCATAGATCCCTTATTATTACCTCCATATTTGGGGTGTTGGCACCTATGTTGTATTTGTATGACTGTAGCTCGAGGCCATAATTTTGACACCACATCTGTCTGACTGAGACCCTTTTTAAGGATGTCTCTGTTGACCCAAACATCGATTATGACAACCTTTTTACAGTCTTCCACAAACTTTGCTAAACATAGCCCTCATGTGTTTGACTGCATTTCTGAAAAGTATACACCAGACAGGAGGGGTCCCAGGACTGAGCCATGAGGGACAGCAGTTGTTACCAGCTTGAACAGGAGGCCACAGTTCTTACCTTGTGGGATCTATCTGTGCCCCAGTTGGCAATCCATCAGATGATATACGTGTTTATGCACAGGTTGTTGATTTTGTGGATATGACATGTATGTGGGATGTTGGAAAAGGGCTTTTCAAGGTATATGTAGGCCATATGGAGCTCATTTCATTGATGTATGTCCTGGGTAACTGCCTTGAAAACTGTCTAGCAGGTTTAGGAACCATGATCTGCCCCTGACCAAACCAAAATGGGTAGGGTTGGGTGTTTGTAGGCTCCCAATAGCTCTGTTTATGAGTTCCATAATGATGGACTCCATCGCCTTGCTGATCAGGCTTATTAGGCTTATAAGACTATAGTTCCCATGGTCTGTTGTGCACCAACACTTGTGGAGTGTGCCAAACGTTGCTGTAACCCATTCAACAGTTTCATATTCTGTACAGAGGGTGAGTCTCAACAGACGGTTTAGGTGCAGGGTCTGTTTGTTTTGGAGTTCACATATGACACAGCCAGGGAAACCATTTCATCCCATAGACGCCATGTTTTTAGGTTTGGATAGAGCTGTTTAACCATTGTATATGTGATTTTTGGGTTTTCACAATCTCCAGGTATGGTAATGGGCCCTTTTGTCAGTGAGAGGGAGGTAAATATGTATGAACCTGTCTGACAAGATGTTGGCAATGTCAGTCGTGTACATGTATTCATTTACACTTTGCACTGACTCAGAACATATATGAGTTTACATTGATATTTATGACATAGCAAAAGAAAGCTTCATGGTTCTCTATGGACTCTTTGGCAATATTTTTGCAAGAACATGGCTGGATAATGTTAGGAGTGCTCATTGTTTCTTGATGATACTGATCGGAGATTTATTGATCTTCTTTGCATTTTCACTTTCTTTGAACAACTTAAGTACTTGTAGTACATAGTTTGATTATGACAGGGGTCCAATATATTATATGGGTCTGTTTTCATATCACTGTGTGCGCAAGGCAGGACTGGTGAATAGTGACAAGTGTCTGGAGTAAGAAATGCAACTGCCAGATATGTGTGGCCCACTGCTGTACTCAGACATGGCCTAAGTGTGTGAGCATGCCCAGTATGACCTTTCAGTATGTTGTTGACTGACATTTGCTTTGTTTGTTTAAGTGCGTGAGCATGCCCAGTATGACCTTTCAGTATGTTGTTGACTGACATTTGCTTCATTTGTTTAAGTGTGTGAGTATGCCCAGTATGACCTTTCAGTATGTTGCTGACTGAAATTTGCTAAATTTGTTTAAGTGTGTGAGCATGCCCACTATGGGCATATATACTATATGTGTGTGAAAAATCAAGTTGGTTTTTACTTCAGGGCTCACCTTTGTGTTGTACATTGACAGGAAGCACGCTGTGCTTGCAGGGCCTCCATGAGTCAATTTGCATAGACTTATCAACATTTCTACATACAGGGGGGACAGCTATTATTTGTACATTTCTACCCTGGGGGGGCACACCTGATTGTTACTGTGGATGTACAAAAGACGAGGGGTACACCTGACACTTATACACATTTGCTAGGCCTGCACTGCTATGTCAGGTACTCCATTTCAGTATGTACTGTTGCCTATCATACTGGCTTGAGGCATACCACTGTACTACAGACCTTAGCTTCCAATTACACGCATATTAGTTTCTGACTTCATAGCCTACCCAACCCACATCATACTGCCTGGCCTGCTGTTATCTGTCTGCATAGGCCTGGGGGGAGGTTACTCATATGCCTCTTCAGAGGGCATGATACAGCATTTGTTTGTGTTTGCATTTGTCTACAATTGTCCTGCTGGCTGTGACTTTTAGGTATGTGACCCCCCCCCCAACTGGTATGTGTGATTGACTTAAGTTGTGTCTGTGCCAGTGAAATGCTGTCATGGCTTAGTGATTCAGTACTGTGGCTATAGTGCACAGTATCCTGAGTTCGAGCCCTATCACTGCTTTTTATTTTCCTGCAGGGCAGACCTAACTGGTTAAGGAACAGTAAAGCAGGTGTGAGCGTGTTTACCAGACTTTACCCGACTTTGCCCAACTTTGCCCAACATTGCCCAACTTTGCCCGACGTTGCCCGACGAGCTGGTTAGCGCAGTGCACAGCTATGTGCAATTGTATTTAAATATGCTCAATACCGGTAAAATTTGCTTAGCAGTGCTTTATATTGCTTAAAATAGGGACTCATGCCTCAGGTGGTGCTGCAGGGCTGCCTATGTCGGATGCACATATTACACTCCCTATACATGTTTGAAAACAGGTAGTGTCAAGTTTGGCATCCCTTTTACTGTATGTGCAAGTCAGAGAGAGGTGTCATTTCCAGGGTTCCTACTGAGCCAGTGTATGTGCTATGCGTTGCCTCTTTGCCAAGGCCAGGGCATACTGGGCACACCTCCTTCTGCCTACTGGGGCAGGCTCAGGTTGTTCCTCCTCCAAGTCATGCTGTGCCTGTGCAGGCCTTGGCAATGGTGGGGGGCTGTTTGGCCCTGCCCCATGTTGTTCCTGCTGCAGCTGTTTCCACAGGATCATATTGTGTAGCATGGCACATACCATGACAATTTGGGTACATGTAGTTGGTGAGTACTGCAAGGCTCCACCAGATGTGTCCAGGCACCAGAACCATGACTTGAGCATCCCAAACACATGCTCAATTATGTTTCTTGTTTGTGCATGTGCCTCATTATGGAGTTCTTGTTTGGGTGTGTGTGCATTTCTGATGAGTGTCATCAGCCACGGCTCCAGTGCGTATCCATCATCCCCCACTAAGTGACCATCAGGAATGTCCCCATTGACAAATCTCTGGTACAGCTGCGTCAGATGCCAGATGTGTGAATCGTGATAACTTCCAGGGCAGCCAGCACACACATTCATTATTATGCCCTGGGCATCGCACACGACCTGGCAGGTGATGGAGGGGAAGCCCTTACGGTTGATGTAGACCCTACCCCGCTCACCGGGTGGTGCTTTGATGTGTATGTGCGTGCAGTCCATAGCATCCACTACCTCAGGGTATTCTGCTATTTGGTGGAAAAGATGCATATTGCTAGCCAATACCTCACGGGAATTGGGGAAATATACGTGCTCACCGACATGTGCTTACATGGCATCCAGGAACTGGTGCAGTACCCTGGATGTTGATGCCTGTGAAATCCCCATCATATCACCAGTTGGTCTCTGAAAGGTACCTGTAGCTAGTATTCTTAGACCAACACATACCTTGGTATCCACTGGGATGGGTTCCCCTCTGTTGGTTTTGTGTGTGAGGCGTGACCGGCACAGCTCAACAATTTGCTGCAGGAGGTCTCTGTCCACTCTATAGCGCTCCACTATCTCCAGCTCATGTAGCCCCTGGTAGGTTACCCTGGGTCTGTGCACTCTTCTCTGTCTCCTCACTGTGGGTTGCTCAGCAGCATTCACAACATCACCACCTTCAGCACCTTACACATGTTGGTTTATGATAGCAAGAGCAGCCCCTAACGTTTTGTCTGACTTTAAAGTTTTTAAGCTTTCCCTCTTTGTATACTGCTGTGTTGCAGAGTTCTTGGGAAAAAACAGGGAAGAATGCTGTTTGCAGAGTTTAAAGTGCTGGGCTGGGCTGGGCTAGTCTGCCACCAGTGTAATTGGCTGATTCTGATATATTTCACCTGGCAGCTCAGCTAGTTCTCCTTGGTTAACTTCCTACTTCTTCTTTTCCTTCCTTTTCCCTTTCTGTTTCCGCTCAGGGCAGCGCTGCACAAACACACGCACACGCTGTGTGCACGTTTGCAAGAAATTTCAGATATTTCCACGGTGTGCACCTTCGGTTTCTGGCTTTCAAAAAGGACAACTGTAGACACGCATCTTGCAATCCTGAGCAACTCAGGGCAAACACAAGACACTGTGCTGCAATTACCTTACAGCCCTTTTGACACACACACCCTCATGATGTCACCTATATTCTACTCTACTATTCACCTATTCCTACACTTACACTCTTGGGACATGGCTCACATGCTGGGGAAAATTGGGATTCACTATCCTTATCCTCATTTGCATAGGATTGCTTACTAATGCATGGTTACATCTCTCACACTGAGCTTCCCCCCTTAGCAACCACTACTCAGTGGCCATGTTGTCTTCAGCCTGCCATTCACCTGCATGGCAGGATAAGCTTTTTAGTGAAAATGGCTATTTTTAAATTATTTTCTTGTTTTTAAAGCGCCACATGTTTGCGCGGTGGTGCACTACGCTTAAACATCGGAGATCGGGGAAAAAAAGTTAGATTTTAATAATTTTAAACATTTATAAATGCCAATGGCCTTATATTTGGCCATTGGCATGCTTCCTCAATGTATGCATCCATTATTTGGAGCTGTCATAGCTCTGTTTAGCTATTTGCAGAACGATACTCTGTTACCAACGGAGTACATTTCTGCAGATAACACTAATCTTCCCCAGACAGGTTAGTGTTTCCTGGATTGCAAATTTACCTAATTTGCATAGCTTTCAGCAGCAAGTGAGGTAATTTGCATACCATGACGCTGTCCATGCAAGAATAGCTTTAGCAGCTCTCGTGCACGCCCCTGTTTGCTGTACCTGGATCGCGCGGCAGACATATTGCCTCCGTGAGCTCCTACACTCTTCTTGCACTCCATGCAAGCTTTCGTAAATTCAGCCCGTATTGTTTCCTTTTATAATCTGCAATATAAAATCAGCATCTAAAAACAGACCTTTGATACTAACAACAGTGTATAGTTTTTTGTCTCATAATTTACATCATTTTATAACTTACATCATTTATCAAATACTGCAAAGCTTATGAAGTGTGCTCTCAGTAGAAGATTTTGGAGAAAAACTATCAGAAAGCAAATGGTTCAGTTTTAGAAATGTATGTTAACTTGCATTTTGTACACTATAGGTAGGATATTATGGATGCTTAAGAAGACAGTGCAAAACATTGTGATGAGATGCTTCCAGAAACTGTTTACCTGATACTAGTGCACAGTCCAGTTTGTTTCAGTGCAACCAAACTTACAATAAAGGGATGGTTATAGGGAAAGATGACTGAAAGGAGGAATATTCTGTTGAAGCATTATTTTCTTTCTATTTATCAACCTCTTTCTTTCATGGCTAAGAGGCAAATCTCTGGGCATCACTATTAAGTGTGTGTGTGACTATTTTGCCAACAAAATTTAAAAAAGCAAATAAAAAATAAAGCTATTTCACTTACTGTACTTTGCATGAACATTGCAAGGTTACATTTTCACTATAAACTTTCAGCTCTTCAAAAAATAAGCAGGTAATTATTTACAAATATAATGCCACTACAATGTGTATAGTGAATTTTGTATGCATTTTCAAAGCTTGTAAAAGCTGTGGAGCTGATTGTGGGAGTGGTTGCAGGCTAGCAGTAACAGATTTTCTTATTCAGAAAGTGAAGACCTCTGCAAATTGCCAATAAGCTTTTTAAAGCTTCACCTATATATTCTCATATTATTAATCCATGAAGGTGTAGCTGGGTGAAAACAACCTGCTAAAGCGTTATTTTGATAAGACGCTTTAAAAGCCTTTTTCCAGGTGAGGGCAAGCGCACCTGCACACTACATGTATGGGACTTTGCCCCCTTGTTTATATATTCTAACTCCATGGTTCCACAACTGCAGAAAAAAAATTGCATATCTCACAAATGCAGGAATCACTACTGCAACACACTATAAAAACACACTAGCAGTGATTTGCTATGAAAATCTGATGAGATGATAGTGCAGCTGTAGGAGTGAAGATGTTTGCACAATGAGAGAGCTAAGCAGGTCACCAGTTTAGGAAATCCTTTTTGTTTGTCTGATTGACTTAATTGTTAATCACTAACAGAGTAATGGACTGGAAATCCTGCCTGTCATCGCCAAGCTAGTCTAGTGCTTGTATAGGAAAAAGCATCAGTACAAATGTCTACTATGCACAAATGCTCCTTTTCTGGTGTGGCGGTGGGGGGGGGGGGGGGGGGCAATCCAGGAGTGGTGTCTGGTTAACTAACTTGCTTAGAGTCATCCCACATTTGGCAAAACCCTGTAGCTTCTAAACAGCTAGTAACCTTAATCGCCTCTGCTACATGACAGTGATCCTTTGTCCCTGGTACCCTTCAGACAGTTGGACCAGTTCTTAGTAACATTTCTTGTTTTCTTCCAAATCATTGAGGACTGAAGTCACTAAAATAATGACAGACATTTGTGTTTCAGACTTCATAGCTTTCAGAAAATGCATGCAAATGCAAAGTCTGCTATTCTGGCAATTTTCTGAGTTTATAAGCAATATTTAAATTATGTACATTATTTTTGGTGTTGTCCAGATTTATTATGAGGTTGAAAGATATGAGTCAAACTGATATATGAAGGTGTCAAGAAAAGGAGAACCAGGGTAGAATTCTTCAATTTCTTCTCAAATAACCCTCCTCAAGGACCTCAGTTACTGTAGATTTTCAGGATAGGTCTCCTGCTATATGCTATATTTTTCAAGGAATGAAAAAATTGTAATTCAGGAGAAAATACAGTTTTTGAATCAGTGTTGATTTTAACAGCTGGCCCTTATAAAATGGTGAAACAGAAAGCAATCAGTGTGCTAAACTACTGAGGTATTCCCAAGACTGAAATAGTGGTTTTTAAATTATGCCTCCTCTTTATGTACATACCATAACATATTTTAAATAAGTTTGAAAACTATTCCCTGGCAATGACATTCCATCATGATATGCTTTACATTTGTACATCAAAGTACCCACTAATTCAAACCTGTATGTCAGTGAAGTTTATGCAATTTTACCATAAAGTGCTTGCAGCGGTCTGCGGGCAGAACAAAGTTATTCTTGGCATCTGATGATTCTCAGGTCATTGCTAATAGTTGTATGTAATAGCTGTTGGGTCATGCTTGTTTGTAATAAATCGACATTTTAAAAGGTTATTTCTTTGTGGGGAATCTAAGGTCTTATTATGTTTTCTTTTTATTTGCTGCACACTAACCATAGAATAAACTTCTCGGTCTACCTTAACCTTTCACCCTTTCAAGCTGAGTTAGTTTTGCAAAACTGGTCTGCTTTGCTGGTTGTTCTTGGAAGATTGTTTAAATAATGTAATGCACATTCATAATCACTATACCCTTCTTGTTGCTGCTAAAAATAAATACTTCTAAGCAAGTATAGCCCCAAAAGAACTAATTAAGTACAACACTGATTGCCCCCTCACATTTTTTGCATTAAAATGTATCTCAGTTACTTCTCTGAGGCAACAAATGGCACCATGTTTTCTTATGCCAACTTCCTTCTTCTAACTCGAGTCATTCATCTTTCTTATGCCTGCTAGTAATTTATCCCCCATTATTATTCATTTCCTATATTCAAGGAATTCTTTAGAATGCTACTGTAGTGCTTTAAGAACTTTCACTGAAAACATGACTGTGATTACTTCAGTATGGTCATCAGGATTTGTGCAGTAAATGTGTTGTTCGTCCAGCTCCATTGTGTTAGTACTTCATAACTGTTCTATCAAGTAACCAAAGTTAAAAAGTAAATCTGTTGTTAATATAAAGGCAGTTGTAAGTCAAAGTCAGGATGGTGAAGGAAAGTCAGGCGGTGTTATACAGTTTGCAGTTAGTTTTCGAGTATGCAGAATGTTTAATAACAAAATAAATATCTAGGCCATCTGGCCCTTCATAATAAGTTTTAGTGGCTGTTCAGAATTTAGGGGAATTTTGTTAAAGAAAAACAAATGCCCTTTAGTTTCATCTTCTTGGTATATGGCAGTTTAACTGGCTCATTCGAGGATGAAGAGATGCTATTGGAATAAATCTGGTTTGTGTTCTCAACTAGTTACAAAAATCTATAGATGCATGCATTATGCTGCATAGAATACAGACTGCAGACATAGGCTGTTAATACAAAGACACAGGTCTGAATGCTTGTTCATTAACCTACATACTTTACAATCTGAAAGAGCTCACTAAAGTACAAATACTTCAAAACTGCAATAAGGGAAAAAAGTTCATTTTGGCTATGAAGGCACTGTAGGGAGTATTTAGTCTGATTGCACTTTGTGAAATGATATTGCATAGTTACTTTTCTTCGGCCATTGGTATTACAGACATGCTCAAGTCTACTACAACTGGATATTGTAACACTGCCAATTTGACAATTTAATGGTTATTGAACTTCACAGTGAAGAAGTATTCACTTAGCCTTGAGGATGTGTGATCTCAAAGATCCAGGGACTGAGTATTCTAGAAAGGTTAAGCTTCTTCCCTGCACAGTATATGGGGACATTTGAAAGATAAAATGAACCTTTGGTGTAGTGTCCCAGTTTCTAAATTTTGAAGACAAAAATATTATTTCACCAGTATCAGTTAAGTGTTCTGGAAGAGCAATGCATACAGAACAGACAAGTTGTGTAGACCACTCAAAAGTCTTTCAACAACAATGTCTGTAGATGTGAGCCATACCAACACTCGTTAATTAATATACAATGAAAGGTATAACACATCATCTAGCAGAAGTAATAACTACTCTTCGTTGTTTTTTCCAAGGCCTATGAGTGAGGATTTGTCTTATTTTAGGTTTGAATAGTCTTTTCAGTGAAAAAATATTATATAACAGGAGGCTATGTGACTTTTTTCTGATGAAAATATTATATAATAGGAAGTAATTTGACTCTTAACACAGTCAGCATTGTGAATTTGCCAGAGCAGGACTGTTTGAGCTTTCTTGTATTTACCAAATAGTGATAGATCTCTGACTTTAACAATGCCACATGCCATTTTAAAGCCGTCCCTTTTCATCCTTACTTATTCCTTGATGTACACACGCCACAGACATATACATGCACACACACACACACACACACACACACACACACACACACACACACACACACCAAGATCTCCATCTCTTTAATTCTATCTGCTGGAATTATTTGTATTTTTTATTGTACCGTTTCATTTTCCCATGCAAGCAACAGACTGGTTTGGTGATGCTGGGCAGGGTATCAGTCCATTAGCCAATGTTAATTTTTCTCTAACTTATATTTCAAGATCTTACAGAGTGAATCAAAGGCAGAACATGTAGTGACATATTAAAGACTCCGAGTTGGTAAACTACAAAACAAACTGCCACCAGTAATAAGAGATTTCTAGCAGTGGAGTCTGCACAGTGAATTCCAGACTGTGTAACTGGAAGGATTTATGCTGCATTAATGTTCAAAAGGAATATGACTCCATTGTCATTTCCTTTGCTTTAATACAAACACATCATCAGAAGCACTGCGAATGCTCAGTCTTCCAGTATCTCCTTCAGCATCTTCTATATGTAAATATTAATACATACATACATGCATAAACACACACACACACACACACATAGATATCTTACAGTGCAGTCAGTCATTTAGAGAATAAGTCACAAATGTGATAGTTGCTATTTTATATATCTATATCTATCTACCTATAAATATATATATATATATATATATATATATATATATATATATATGTGTGTGTGTGTGTGCGAGTGCGCATGCACATGCACTGGTACTTGTCAAAGTTCATGTTTTTGGTCAACATCTGTTTAGTTGACCACATCTTAAAAATGGCAACTAGACAGTTAACAGTTGTGTGAGACCATATGATTCTTGGGGTTGGGGAATGTGCCATTTTCCCGATTTTGTGCAATCCCAGAGTTAGTATATGTAGTTAGCAGGGGTGTGGGAGGTGCAGCCTCCACATAGTGATCCATGTTGTTCCTTTTTTGTTTTGATGTATTACATGCAATGAGGTTGTTTCTCAGTATATGTGTAGTAGAGTACTGACATTTACATTACTGACCTTATCTGGTCAGCATTTTGAACGTTGACATTTTGTTGTTCACACTAAAGTATGTAGTCCTATATCTATAGCTATCATATATATAATATACAGGTACACACACACACACACACACACACATACACACACACACACACACACACATACACACACACACACACACACACACACACACACACATATATATATATATATATATATATATATATATATATATATATACACACACACACACACACACACACACACACACACACACACACACACACACACACACACACACACACACACACACACACACACACACACACACACACACACACATGTACACACACACAAACAATATATTCATTTACAGTATAACTCAAAAATCCTTGTCAAAATGCAAGTTTCATTTAATAACACAAAAGTTTGCATTCTTTTTGCAAAACCTTCTTCCATAACAAGCTCCAAAATTGTTACTGCTTCTATCTATAAGACTGAATGACAAAACAACTATGCTGATGGTTTGGGGCAAACATATCAAACCACTAAATTTGTTAGCTAGTATTTCAGTTGTCCTGCCAATATTTCATTTATTACAGCTTCTTAGCTTTTAGCTGATTTTAATTTTTTCCACTAAGATGTATAATGCAGCTGTTACATCATGGTGTCCTACAATTGTAGGAGTTTTCTGTACCACAAAATATTTCACATATACTGTAACTAGGTTAGTATATTGGTCAAAAATATATATTTTCAGGCATGAACTAGGCCAAAATTGTTGGTAATACAATGCATAAATAAACTTACTCTCTCTACAGATTTGCATTCTGTATGCAGTTACTGTATAGCATACACAATAAAAAGAGTTGCACTCTTTAAGTCTATGATAATGTAATACTGGCCATTCAGCAAAGCAACAGCCCAACGGTTCATGGCAAAGACAGAGGCAGAACTCCAAATGAAAAGAGTGTTCATATGATGAAGCGATGCATCATTCATTAATCTATTTTTTTCGAAAGGAAACATTATGAACTTCTGCTTTTTTTACACCTGGTGAAAAACGTGGAAATGCATGGAGCTTTCATTTTGTACTAAGACAGCTGGAGCTTTTGTATTGGGTGGATATAGAGTCTAAGCCAACAGTCAGTTATAATAAATGAGCTGAAAAAACATATGGGTGGTATGTGTGATACAAGATAATGCATCTCTACAGACAATGCGTCCCTTATATCATGATTACCCGCATTTTCAGTTCCTGCCCCAGGTAACAGATAACTATAGTTCATACATTTGTACTAGAGAATCAGTCTAGAAAACCATTAGAAGACTAGCCACAGTGAATGAAGATATATGCCCAGATGTGTCAGCATTGCTTCTGTCTGTTCTGAACTCAGAATTTGTATACAATCTCAGAATTCGCACAGTAAAAAAGCCAGGAACTGTCTTGTTGTTATATCCATATGCTAGACTGAGTCACATATTATCAGCAAAGTAATTAGTAGTATTTAGTAACCTTATGTCAACATTTACCAAAACAGGCATTGAAATGAAAGAAATAGTGGTATTCATTGCCCAGGACTTCACGCTATGTTGTGAGGAGTACCATTAACAGTGTATGGAAATAAGCTCATATCTATGTGTAGTCATGCTTGAAGGACTTAAGACAAGTGGCAGACTGTGCAGATTTTGTTATTAATATTTAAAAAAATAAAGGTTTTAAAATGTTTTACATAGGGGTATCATTATATGGCCACTCTGTTGTTTGCTTTAAACAATGGCAATTGGGAGATAGGAAAGACT